>NC_088223.1:29893047-30023047 GCF_036934945.1 Oncorhynchus masou masou | reverse complement strand
GCCAGACGTGTCCCCCTGCTTAAGCTAGTACATGTACAGGCCTATCTGAAGTTTGCTAGAGAGCATTTGGATGATCCAGAAGAAGATTGGGAGATTGGGAGAATGGTCATATGGTCAGATGAAACCAAAATATAACTTTTTGGTAAAAACTCAACTTGTCGTGTTTGGAGGACAAAGATTGCTGAGCTGCATCCAAAGAACACCATACCTACTGTGAAGCATGGGGGTGGAAACATCATGCTTTGGGGCTGTTTTTCTGCAAAGGGACCAGGACGACTGATCCGTGGAAAGGAAAGAATGAATGGGGCCATGTATCGTGAGATTTTGAGTGAAAACCTCCCTCCATCAGCAAGGGCATTGAAGATGAAACGTGGCTGGGTCTTTCAGCATGACAATGATCCCAAACACACCGCCCGGGCAACGAAGGAGTGGCTTCGTAAGAAGCATTTCAAGGTCCTGGAGTGGCCTAGCCAGTCTCCAGATCTCAACCCCATAGAAAATCTTTGGAGGGAGTTGAAAGTCTGTGTTGCCCTGCAACAGCCCCAAAACATCACTGCTCTCGAGGAGATCTGCATGGACAAATGTGCCAAAATACCAGCAACAGTGTGTGAAAACCTTGTGAAGACTTACAGAAAACGTTTGACCTCTGTCATTGCCAACAAATGTATATAACAAAGTAGTGAGATAAACTTTTGTTATTGACCAAATACATATTTTCCACCATAATTTGCAAATTCTATTAATTAAAAATCCTACAATGTGATTTTCTGGATTTTATTTCTCATTTTGTCTGTCATAGTTAAAGTGTACCTATGATGAAAATTACAGGCCTCTCTCATCTTTTTAAGAAGGAGAACTTGCAAATGGTGGCTGACTAAATACTTTTTTTGCCCCACTGTACATCTGACTTCTAATGAGTGCCAAAAAAACTATGGAGAAGAAATACAAGTTGAAGTCGGAAGTTTACATACATCTTAGCTATTTGGTAGCATTGCCTTTAAAGTGTTTAACTTGGGTCAAATGTCTCGGGCAGCCTTCCACAAGATTCCCACAATAAGTTGGGTGAATTTTGGCCCATTTCTCCTGACAGAGCTGGTGTAACTGACTCAGGTTTCTAAGCCTCCTTGCTCGCACATGCTTTTTCTGTTCTGCCCACAAATGTTCTATGGGATTGAGGTCAGGGCTTTGTGATATCCACTCCAATACCTTGCCTTTGTTGTCCTTAAGCCATTTTGCCACAACATGTATGTATGCTTTGGGTCATTGTCTATTTGGAAGACCCATTTGCGACCAAGCTTTAACATCCTGACCGATGTCTTGAGATGTTGCTTCAATATATCCCCATAATTTTCTCACCTCATGATGACATCTATTTTGCGAAGTACACCAGTCCCTCCTGCAGCAAAGCACCCCCACAACATGATGCTGCCACCCCCGTTCTTCACGGTTGGGATGGTGTTCTTCGGCTTTTTCCTCCAAACATAATAATGGTTATTATGGCCAAACAGTTCAATTTTTCTTTCATCAGACCAGAGGACATTTTTCCAAAAAGTACGATCTTTGTCCCCATGTGCAGTTGCAAACCGTAGTCTAGCTTTTTTTATGGCGATTTTGGAGCAGTGGCTTCTTCCTTGCTGCGCGGCCTTTCAGGTTATGTTGATATAGGACTCGTTTTAATGTGATACTATAGATACTTTTGTACCTGTTTCCTCCAGCATCTTCACAAGGTACTTTGCTGTTATTCTGGTATTGATTTGCACTTTTCGCACCAAAGTACGCTGATCTCTAGGAGACAGAACGCGTCTCCATCCTGAGTGGTAGGACGGCTGCGTGGTCCCATGGTGTTTATACTTGCATACTATTGTTTGTACAGACGAATGTAGTACCTTCAGGCGTTTGGAAAAACAATTCTGAGGTCTTGGCTGATTTCTTTTGATTTTCCCATGATGTCAAGCAAGTTTGAAGGTAGGCCTTGAAATACATCAACAGGTACACCTCCAATTGACTCAAATTATGTAAATTAGCCTGTCA
Organism: Oncorhynchus masou masou; assembly: GCF_036934945.1. NCBI lineage: Eukaryota > Metazoa > Chordata > Actinopteri > Salmoniformes > Salmonidae > Oncorhynchus > Oncorhynchus masou. Next base: position 30,021,016 of record NC_088223.1, on the reverse strand, counting down.
GAAGCTTCTAAAGCCATGACACCCTTTCCTGGAATTATCCAAGCTGTTTAAAGGCACAGTCAACATAGTTTATGTAAACCTCTGACCCACTGGAATTGTGATACAATTAATTTTAAGTGAAATAATCTGTCTGTAAATAATTGTTGAAAAAATTACTTGTGTCATGCACAAAGTAGATGTCCTAACCGACTTGCCAAAACTATAGTTTGTTAACAAGAAACCTGTGGAATGGTTGAAAAACGAGTTTTAATGACTCCAACCTAGGTGTATGTAAACTTCTAACTTCAACTGTAACTATTACTTTATTTAATGCATAGAGTTAGTTCCAAAAGTATTGGGACAGTGAACGTTTTGTTGTTGTTTTGTTTTGCTCAGATTTAATTTGAGGGTATTTTCATTCATATTTTTAACCTTCTAGTCATTGTTTGATTTCATATCCAAAGTTGTGGAATAGGAGACAAAACAACACAAAATGTCCCAATACTTTTGGAGCTCATTGTATATGGGAGTGTGGTGTTAATAGCTTTCTTTCCCCTCCACACACAACATTCCTAACAGAGATGTTTATCTTCTTCTCCTGTAGACTCTCTGTCTCTAGATGTAGAACTCTGTGGTCGCCATAGCAACAGCACCCCATAATACTGCAACGAGGAGATGGAGAGAGAGCGGCAATATGCAATTGGTTACCACTGGCTCCATCCAAAAGGTGAATATCTAATTTGAGCTGCATCGTGTCTGACATTTGATCCCTCTCTCGGACTCTCCTTTCCCAACTTCAGTCAGAACCAATTGAGGCAATTTCCATGTATAATTAGCCATTCTATTTGAGGCTTCCTGAACTGAATTGGCAGCTTCTTGTTATTTGTTATTCAGTCCAGAAAGGCCAGGGGGGAAGCAGGCTACGTTTAATGCAATAAATGTTTCATAAAAATGTATTTGTTAGACAATACTCTATGGTACTCCCACATCCGCCTCCTTCTCATGCAGTAGTGAAGGCAGCACAGCACACCCACACACTCATAACCATGAGGTCAGTTCTGTGTTTTCACCCCAGTGGTTGAGGTTATGATGTGGTGAAAGTGAAGGGGCAGCATTTACCCAGAACAGAGCCTAAAACTGCAGTAAAACTCGCCTGGTTCAGCACCATGGACAGCTCCTGGTAGCCTACCATCTCCCGTCCTTCAGGCCTGCCACTACATCTCGAGTCAATAGATTTTCTGTCAAGAACCATGGTATTCCTATTCTCTAAAGGGCGTATACAGAATACAGTATACAAACAGCTTTCAGCATTTTCCAAATGTGACAATGACTCATTAGAGTTAACACACCCCCTTTGAGCTGTTTTAGCCCAGCTACATCCCTGATAGAGACATGGGAGACAACAGTCCAACTCCGAGAACCCAGTGTTGTCTAGAGCAGCCCCAGTGTTATCTACCCAGGGGCGGCAGGGTAGCATAGTGGTTAGAGCGTTGGACTAGTAACCGAAAGGTTGCAAGTTCAAATCCCTGAGCTGACAAGGTACAAATCTGTCGTTCTGCCCCTGAACAGGCAGTTAACCCACTGTTCCTAGGCCGTCATTGAAAATAAGAATTTGTTCTTAACTGACTTGCCTAGTAAAATAAAGGTTAAATTAAAAATTAAATCTACAGCAGCCCCAGTTATGCTTGATGTTGGAATGCTGGAACCAAGGTGCGGCACGTTAGGTGTACATTTTGAATTTATTTAAATGAACACCAAAAAAAACAAGAAAGATAAACGACACATAAAGTATTGTAGCGCTAACACAGCAACTAACAAAAACAAGATCCCACAAATTCAGGTGGAAAACAGGCTGCCTAAGTATGATCCCCAATCAGAGACAACGATAGACAGCTGCCTCCAATTGGGAACCATACCCGGCCAACAAAGAAATAGAACACATAGATTTGCCCACCCAAGTCACACCCTGACCTAAACAAATAGAGAATAAAAAAGGCTCTCTAAGGTCAGGGCGTGACACCCAGTGTTGTCTACAGCAGCCCCAGTGTTGTCTACAGCAGCCCCAGTGTTGTCTACAGCAGCCCCAGTGTTGTCTACAGCAGCCCCAGTGTTGTCTACAGCAGCCCCAGTGTTGTCTACAGCAGCCCCAGTGTTGTCTACAGCAGCCCCAGTGTTGTCTACAGCAGCCCCAGTGTTATCTACAGCAGCCCCAGTGTTGTCTACAGCAGCCCCAGTGTTGTGGGGGATAAAGAAACAACCGATTTCAACAGCCAGGTTGTTGGGAGGAATACTGAAGCTGCTTGACTAACTCTGATAATCTAATAATCCATCTCTCTAACATCTGAGCAGGACAAGGCCACTTCATGTTTTTGATTTAACCTGGAATCAATCACAGAACTAATGAATTAGTTCAGTTGGTCAGGTGTGGTGCCTAGTTGGAACAAAATCCTGTAGTACCTGCAGCACTCTGGGAGCAGGGTTGCCTATCCCTGATCCAGAGAATAGAGGATAAAAATATATATATACAGTATATCTTTTTTTTATACCTCACTTTCCTTGGAGGGTAAAATCTATTTTCAGCCCATTTTAAAAGCATTGGCCACTTAAGAAAGTAATGAGACTGATTCTGAAAAGTTGCAACATGGTCCAACATGATAGCATCTATTGCTCTTCTCCCAACATGGTTCAACATGGTCCAACATGATAGCATCTATTGCTCTTCTCCCAACATGGTTCAACATGGTCCAACATGATAGCATCTATTGCTCTTCTCCCAACATGGTTCAACATGGTCCAACATGATAGCATCTATTGCTCTTCTCCCAACATGGTTCAACATGGTCCGACATGATAGCATCTATTGCTCTTCTCCAACATGGTTCAACATGGTTCAACATGGTCCAACATGATAGCATCTATTGCTCTTCTCCCAACATGGTTCAACATGGTCCAACATGATAACATCTATTGCTCTTCTCCCAACATGGTTCAACATGGTCCAACATGATAGCATCTATTGCTCTTCTCCCAACATGGTTCAACATGGTCCAACATGATAGCATCTATTGCTCTTCTCCCAACATGGTTCAACATGGTCCGACATGATAGCATCTATTGCTCTTCTCCAACATGGTTCAACATGGTTCAACATGGTCCAACATGATAGCATCTATTGCTCTTCTCCCAACATGGTGCAACATGGTCCAACATGATAGCATCTATTGCTCTTCTCCCAACATGGTTCAACATGGTCCAACATGATAGCATCTATTGCTCTTCTCCCAACATGGTTCAACATGGTCCAACATGATAGCATCTATTGCTCTTCTCCCAACATGGTGCAACATGGTCCAACATGATAGCATCTATTGCTCTTCTCCCAACATGGTTCAACATGGTCCAACATGATAGCATCTATTGCTCTTCTCCCAACATGGTTCAACATGGTCCAACATGATAGCATCTATTGCTCTTCTCCAACATGGTTCAACATGGTTCAACATGGTCCAACATGATAGCATCTATTGCTCTTCTCCCAACATGGTGCAACATGGTCCAACATGATAGCATCTATTGCTCTTCTCCCAACATGGTTCAACATGGTCCAACATGATAGCATCTATTGCTCTTCTCCAACATGGTTCAACATGGTTCAACATGGTCCAACATGATAGCATCTATTGCTCTTCTCCAACATGTTTTAACATGGTCCAACATGGTCCAACGTGATAGCATCTATTGCTCTTCTCCAACATGGTTCAACATGATAGCATCTATTGCTCTTCTCCAACATGTTTTAACATGGTCCAACATGATCTGACATGATAGCATCCATTGCTCTTCTCCAACATGGTCCAACATGATAGCATCTATTGCTCTTCTCCAACATGGTTCAACATGATAGCATCTATGCTCTTCTCCAACATGTTTTAACATGGTCCAACGTGATAGCATCTATTGCTCTTCTCCAACATGGTTCAACATGATAGCATCTATTGCTCTTCTCCAACATGTTTTAACATGGTCCAACGTGATAGCATCTATTGCTCTTCTCCAACATGGTTCAACATGATAGCATCTATTGCTCTTCTCCAACATGGTTCAACATGATAGCATCTATTGCTCTTCTCCAACATGTTTTAACATGGTCCAACATGATCTGACATGATAGCATCCATTGCTCTTCTCCAACATCTTTCATGGTAACATTAGCCTATATTCCACTCTGAAAACCCTTGAGGGATTTCCAGAACAAAATAATCCAGTGATTTGTTCTGCCGATTTTCCCAACATCGCTGAACGTCAAACTCTTCAGGAGAACATTGGGATTCTAGTCGTTTCACTAATTAAATCTTTGCACAGATCACATCTCATTAAAATCTGGATGAATATTTTTGCTCGTCAGTCTTCAGCCTGAAGGAGATGTATCATTAGTATTAATGGAAGACTACCTTCCCCATGGAGGCAAACTGTTATTCCTTATTTGTAACGGATACAGTACCACTCATTATTGTTGATTCATATTACAATTCTACAACATGCCTGAGACAAGAGAACTCATTACACTTCATTTTAGTCTAAAATAGTGTTCATAGACAGACAGCAGTTGACAGAGAACAGACGAAGAACACACACACAGATTTTTGGTTCCGGGTTACCTTGGAAAGATGATATTAACAGATCCAACAAACATTTCCAGGATTTAGTCAGTGTTCCGTGTACCTCAATAACCGTATGGCAGCAATAAACATACATAACATTATACATCTATGATGAGACGGCGTGTTCCAGGGAAGTAAACACATAGTCTACTCTACAATACAGTAAGAGAAGTAGCATGAGTCTCTAAAGACCAACAAAAACAGCACTGCTTCAAAGGCACTCATCAACAACACAGAGACAATTGTATTCATTGTATTCATTCGCCGTACATGAAAAAGGCATTATCCTCCGGGGCACCATACAGGAGAACGGTTCTTGTGAACAACAGATATAAAGCCTTTATCTACTATCATTATTAAATATTTGCCAACTGGGAATGTATAGAAGTTCATTGAGCTGGAGATGCATTGTTTTGTAAAGGATCCACCTCTGTTTCCTACAGTATGACATCATCTCTCTCCAAGACTGGAAAAATAAACAGTAGCATGGACAATGGCCTGCTGACACAATCCCAATACACACACAAGCATGTATGCACATACACAGGCCTGTACGTACACATAATCGGTTACCAATCCATTGACTGACTCCTGCACCAGTTACCAATCCATTGACTGACTCCTGCACCGGTTACCAATCCATTGACTGACTCCTACACCGGTTACCAATCCATTGACTGACTCCTGCACCGGTTACCAATACATTGACTGACTCCTGCACCAGTTACCAATACATTGACTGACTCCTGCACCAGTTACCAATCCATTGACTGACTCCTGCACCGGTTACCAATACATTGACTGACTCCTGCACCAGTTACCAATCCATTGACTGACTCCTGCACCGGTTACCAATACATTGACTGACTCCTGCACCGGTTACCAATCCATTGACTGACTCCTGCACCAGTTACCAATACATTGACTGAATCCTGCACCAGTTACCAATCCATTGACTGACTCCTGCACCAGTTACCAATACATTGACTGACTCCTACACCGGTTACCAATACATTGACTGACTCCTGCACCGGTTACCAATACATTGACTGACTCCTGCACCAGTTATCAATACATTGACTGACTCCTGCACCGGTTACCAATACATTGACTGACTCCTGCACCGGTTACCAATCCATTGACTGACTCCTGCACCAGTTACCAATACATTGACTGAATCCAGCACCAGTTACCAATCCATTGACTGACTCCTGCACCAGTTATCAATACATTGACTGACTCCTGCACCGGTTACCAATACATTGACTGACTCCTGCACCGGTTACCAATACATTGACTGACTCCTGCACCAGTTACCAATACATTGACTGACTACTACACCAGTTACCAATACATTGACTGACTCCTGCACCGGTTACCAATCCAGTGACTGACTCCTGCACCGGTTACCAATACACTGACTGACTCCTACAATGGTTACCAGTCCATTGACTGACTCCTGCATCGGTTGCCAGTCCATTGACTGACTCCTACACCGGTTACCAATACATTGACTGACTCCTGCATCGGTTGCCAGTCCATTGACTGACTCCTACACCGGTTACCAATACATTGACTGACTCCTGCATCGGTTGCCAGTCCATTGACTGACTCCTACATCGGTTACCAATACATTGACTGACTCCTGCACCGGTTACCAATACATTGACTGACTCCTGCACCGGTTACCAATACATTGACTGACTCCTGCACCGGTTACCAATACATTGACTGACTCCTGCACCGGTTACCAATACATTGACTGACTCCTACATCGGTTACCAGTCCATTGACTGACTCCTACACCGGTTACCAATACATTGACTGACTCCTGCACCGGTTAACAATACATTGACTGACTCCTACACCAGTTACCAATACATTGACTGACTCCTGCAACAGTTACCAATACATTGACTGACTCCTGCACCGGTTACCAATACATTGACTGACTCTTACACCAGTTACCAGTACATTGACTGACTCCTGCACCGGTTACCAATACATTGACTGACTCCTACACCGGTTACCAATACATTGACTGACTCCTGCATCGGTTGCCAGTCCATTGACTGACTCCTACACCGGTTACCAATCCATTGACTGACTCCTGCACCGGTTACCAATCCATTGACTGACTCCTACACCGGTTACCAATCCATTGACTGACTCCTGCACCGGTTACCAATACATTGACTGACTCCTGCACCAGTTACCAATCCATTGACTGACTCCTGCACCTGTTACCAATACATTGACTGACTCCTGCACCAGTTACCAATCCATTGACTGACTCCTGCACCGGTTACCAATACATTGACTGACTCCTGCACTGGTTACCAATCCATTGACTGACTCCTGCACCAGTTACCAATACATTGACTGACTCCTACACCGGTTACCAATACATTGACTGACTCCTGCACCGGTTACCAATACATTGACTGACTCCTGCACCGGTTACCAATACATTGACTGACTCCTGCACCGGTTACCAATACATTGACTGACTCCTGCACCAGTTACAAATACATTGACTGGCTCATACACCAGTTACCAATCCATTGACTGACTCCTGCACCAGTTACCAATCCATTGACTGACTCCTGCACCAGTTACCAATACATTGACTGACTCCTGCACCGGTTACCAATACATTGACTGACTCCTGCACCGGTTACCAATACATTGACTGACTCCTGCATCGGTTGTCAGTCCATTGACTGACTCCTGCACCAGTTACCAATCCATTGACTGACTCCTGCACCGGTTACCAATACATTGACTGACTCCTGCACCGGTTACCAATCCATTGACTGACTCCTGCACCAGTTACCAATACATTGACTGAATCCTGCACCAGTTACCAATCCATTGACTGACTCCTGCACCAGTTACCAATACATTGACTGACTCCTACACCGGTTACCAATACATTGACTGACTCCTGCACCGGTTACCAATACATTGACTGACTCCTGCACCAGTTATCAATACATTGACTGACTCCTGCACCGGTTACCAATACATTGACTGACTCCTGCACCAGTTACAAATACATTGACTGGCTCCTACACCAGTTACCAATCCATTGACTGACTCCTGCACCAGTTACAAATCCATTGACTGACTCCTGCACCAGTTACCAATACATTGACTGACTCCTGCACCGGTTACCAATACATTGACTGACTCCTGCACCGGTTACCAATACATTGACTGACTCCTGCATCGGTTGTCAGTCCATTGACTGACTCCTACACCGGTTACCAATACATTGACTGACTCCTACACCGGTTACCAATCCATTGACTGACTCCTGCACCGGTTACCAATCCATTGACTGACTCCTACACCGGTTACCAATCCATTGACTGACTCCTGCACCGGTTACCAATACATTGACTGACTCCTGCACCAGTTACCAATCCATTGACTGACTCCTGCACCGGTTACCAATACATTGACTGACTCCTGCACCAGTTACCAATCCATTGACTGACTCCTGCACCGGTTACCAATACATTGACTGACTCCTGCACCAGTTACCAATCCATTGACTGACTCCTGCACCAGTTACCAATACATTGACTGACTCCTACACCGGTTACCAATACATTGACTGACTCCTGCACCGGTTACCAATACATTGACTGACTCCTGCACCGGTTACCAATACATTGACTGACTCCTGCACCGGTTACCAATACATTGACTGACTCCTGCACCAGTTACAAATACATTGACTGGCTCCTACACCAGTTACCAATCCATTGACTGACTCCTGCACCAGTTACCAATCCATTGACTGACTCCTGCACCAGTTACCAATACATTGACTGACTCCTGCACCGGTTACCAATACATTGACTGACTCCTGCACCGGTTACCAATACATTGACTGACTCCTGCATCGGTTGTCAGTCCATTGACTGACTCCTGCACCAGTTACCAATCCATTGACTGACTCCTGCACCAGTTACCAATACATTGACTGACTCCTGCACCGGTTACCAATACATTGACTGACTCCTGCACCGGTTACCAATACATTGACTGACTCCTGCATCGGTTGTCAGTCCATTGACTGACTCCTGCACCAGTTACCAATCCATTGACTGACTCCTGCACCGGTTACCAATACATTGACTGACTCCTGCACCGGTTACCAATCCATTGACTGACTCCTGCACCAGTTACCAATACATTGACTGAATCCTGCACCAGTTACCAATCCATTGACTGACTCCTGCACCAGTTACCAATACATTGACTGACTCCTACACCGGTTACCAATACATTGACTGACTCCTGCACCGGTTACCAATACATTTACTGACTCCTGCACCAGTTATAAATACATTGACTGACTCCTGCACCGGTTACCAATACATTGACTGACTCCTGCACCAGTTACAAATACATTGACTGGCTCCTACACCAGTTACCAATCCATTGACTGACTCCTGCACCGGTTACCAATACATTGACTGACTCCTGCACCGGTTACCAATACATTGACTGACTCCTGCACCGGTTACCAATACATTGACTGACTCCTGCACCGGTTACCAATACATTGACTGACTCCTGCATCGGTTGTCAGTCCATTGACTGACTCCTACACCGGTTAACAATACATTGACTGACTCCTGCACCGGTTACCAATACATTGACTGACTCCTGCACCGGTTACCAATACATTGACTGACTCTTACACCGGTTACCAGTACATTGACTGACTCCTGCACCGGTTACCAATACATTGACTGACTCCTACACCGGTTACCAATACATTGACTGACTCCTGCATCGGTTGCCAGTCCATTGACTGACTCCTACACCGGTTACCAATCCATTGACTGACTCCTGCACCGGTTACCAATCCATTGACTGACTCCTACACCGGTTACCAATCCATTGACTGACTCCTGCACCGGTTACCAATACATTGACTGAGTCCTGCACCAGTTACCAATCCATTGACTGACTCCTGCACCGGTTACCAATACATTGACTGACTCCTGCACCAGTTACCAATCCATTGACTGACTCCTGCACCGGTTACCAATACATTGACTGACTCCTGCACCGGTTACCAATCCATTGACTGACTCCTGCACCAGTTACCAATACATTGACTGAATCCTGCACCAGTTACCAATCCATTGACTGACTCCTGCACCAGTTACCAATACATTGACTGACTCCTACACCGGTTACCAATACATTGACTGACTCCTGCACCGGTTACCAATACATTGACTGACTCCTGCACCAGTTATCAATACATTGACTGACTCCTGCACCGGTTATCAATACATTGACTGACTCCTGCACCGGTTACCAATACATTGACTGACTCCTGCACCAGTTACAAATACATTGACTGGCTCCTACACCAGTTACCAATCCATTGACTGACTCCTGCACCAGTTACCAATCCATTGACTGACTCCTGCACCAGTTACCAATACATTGACTGACTCCTGCACCGGTTACCAATACATTGACTGACTCCTGCACCGGTTACCAATACATTGACTGACTCCTGCATCGGTTGTCAGTCCATTGACTGACTCCTGCACCAGTTACCAATCCATTGACTGACTCCTGCACCGGTTACCAATACATTGACTGACTCCTGCACCGGTTACCAATCCATTGACTGACTCCTGCACCAGTTACCAATACATTGACTGAATCCTGCACCAGTTACCAATCCATTGACTGACTCCTGCACCAGTTACCAATACATTGACTGACTCCTACACCGGTTACCAATACATTGACTGACTCCTGCACCGGTTACCAATACATTGACTGACTCCTACACTGGTTATCAATACATTGACTGGCTCCTACACCAGTTACCAATCCATTGACTGACTCCTGCACCGGTTACCAATACATTGACTGACTCCTGCACCAGTTACAAATACATTGACTGGCTCCTACACCAGTTACCAATCCATTGACTGACTCCTGCACCAGTTACCAATCCATTGACTGACTCCTGCACCAGTTACCAATACATTGACTGACTCCTGCACCGGTTACCAATACATCGACTGACTCCTGCACCGGTTACCAATACATTGACTGACTCCTGCATCGGTTGTCAGTCCATTGACTGACTCCTACACCGGTTACCAATACATTGACTGACTCCTACACCGGTTACCAATCCATTGACTGACTCCTGCACCGGTTACCAATCCAGTGACTGACTCCTGCACCGGTTACCAATACATTGACTGACTCCTGCACCAGTTACAAATACATTGACTGGCTCCTACACCAGTTACCAATCCATTGACTGACTCCTGCACCAGTTACCAATCCATTGACTGACTCCTGCACCAGTTACCAATACATTGACTGACTCCTGCACCGGTTACCAATACATCGACTGACTCCTGCACCGGTTACCAATACATTGACTGACTCCTGCATCGGTTGTCAGTCCATTGACTGACTCCTACACCGGTTACCAATACATTGACTGACTCCTACACCGGTTACCAATCCATTGACTGACTCCTGCACCGGTTACCAATCCAGTGACTGACTCCTGCACCGGTTACCAATACATTGACTGACTCCTGCACCGGTTACCAATACATTGACTGACTCCTGCATTGGTTACCAGTCCATTGACTGACTCCTACACCGGTTACCAATACATTGACTGACTCCTGCACCGGTTACCAATACATTGACTGACTCCTACACCGGTTACCAATACATTGACTGACTCCTGCACCGGTTACCAATACATTGACTGACTCCTGCACCGGTTACCAATACATTGACTGACTCTTACACCGGTTACCAGTACATTGACTGACTCCTGCACCGGTTACCAATACATTGACTGACTCCTGCACTGGTTACCAATACATTGACTGACTCCTACACCGGTTATCAATACATTGACTGACTCCTGCACCGGTTACCAATACATTGACTGACTCCTGCACCGGTTACCAATACATTGACTGACTCCTGCACCGGTTACCAGTACATTGACTGACTCCTACACCGGTTACCAATACATTGACTGACTCCTGCACCGGTTACCAATGCATTGACTGACTCCTACACCGGTTACCAGTCCATTGACTGACTCCTGCACCGGTTACCAATACATTGACTGACTCCTACACCGGCTACCAGTCCATTGACTGACTCCTGCACCAGTTATCAATACATTGACTGACTCCTGCACCGGTTACCAATACATTGACTGACTCCTGCACCGGTTACCAATACATTGACTGACTCCTGCACCGGTTACCAATACATTGACTGACTCCTGCACCGGTTACCAATACATTGACTGACTCCTACACCGGTTACCAGTACATTGACTGACTCCTGCACCGGTTACCAATACATTGACTGACTCCTGCACTGGTTACCAATACATTGACTGACTCCTACACCGGTTACCAATACATTGACTGACTCCTGCACCGGTTACCAATACATTGACTGACTCCTGCACCGGTTACCAATACATTGACTGACTCCTGCACCGGTTACCAGTACATTGACTGACTCCTACACCGGTTACCAATACATTGACTGACTCCTGCACCGGTTACCAATCCATTGACTGACTCCTACACCGGTTACCAATCCATTGACTGACTCCTGCACCGGTTACCAATACATTGACTGACTCCTGCACCAGTTACCAATCCATTGACTGACTCCTGCACCGGTTACCAATACATTGACTGACTCCTGCACCGGTTACCAATCCATTGACTGACTCCTGCACCAGTTACCAATACATTGACTGAATCCTGCACCAGTTACCAATCCATTGGCTGACTCCTGCACCAGTTACCAATACATTGACTGACTCCTACACCGGTTACCAATACATTGACTGACTCCTGCACCGGTTACCAATACATTGACTGACTCCTGCACCAGTTATCAATACATTGACTGACTCCTGCACCGGTTACCAATACATTGACTGACTCCTGCACCGGTTACCAATACATTGACTGACTCCTGCACCAGTTACAAATACATTGACTGGCTCCTACACCAGTTACCAATCCATTGACTGACTCCTGCACCAGTTACCAATCCATTGACTGACTCCTGCACCAGTTACCAATACATTGACTGACTCCTGCACCGGTTACCAATACATTGACTGACTCCTGCACCGGTTACCAATACATTGACTGACTCCTGCACCGGTTACCAATACATTGACTGACTCCTGCACCAGTTACAAATACATTGACTGGCTCCTACACCAGTTACCAATCCATTGACTGACTCCTGCACCAGTTACCAATCCATTGACTGACTCCTGCACCAGTTACCAATACATTGACTGACTCCTGCACCGGTTACCAATACATTGACTGACTCCTGCACCGGTTACCAATACATTGACTGACTCCTGCATCGGTTGTCAGTCCATTGACTGACTCCTGCACCAGTTACCAATCCATTGACTGACTCCTGCACCGGTTACCAATACATTGACTGACTCCTGCACCGGTTACCAATCCATTGACTGACTCCTGCACCAGTTACCAATACATTGACTGAATCCTGCACCAGTTACCAATCCATTGACTGACTCCTGCACCAGTTACCAATACATTGACTGACTCCTACACCGGTTACCAATACATTGACTGACTCCTGCACCGGTTACCAATACATTGACTGACTCCTACACTGGTTATCAATACATTGACTGGCTCCTACACCAGTTACCAATCCATTGACTGACTCCTGCACCGGTTACCAATACATTGACTGACTCCTGCACCAGTTACAAATACATTGACTGGCTCCTACACCAGTTACCAATCCATTGACTGACTCCTGCACCAGTTACCAATCCATTGACTGACTCCTGCACCAGTTACCAATACATTGACTGACTCCTGCACCGGTTACCAATACATCGACTGACTCCTGCACCGGTTACCAATACATTGACTGACTCCTGCATCGGTTGTCAGTCCATTGACTGACTCCTACACCGGTTACCAATACATTGACTGACTCCTACACCGGTTACCAATCCATTGACTGACTCCTGCACCGGTTACCAATCCAGTGACTGACTCCTGCACCGGTTACCAATACATTGACTGACTCCTGCACCAGTTACAAATACATTGACTGGCTCCTACACCAGTTACCAATCCATTGACTGACTCCTGCACCAGTTACCAATCCATTGACTGACTCCTGCACCAGTTACCAATACATTGACTGACTCCTGCACCGGTTACCAATACATCGACTGACTCCTGCACCGGTTACCAATACATTGACTGACTCCTGCATCGGTTGTCAGTCCATTGACTGACTCCTACACCGGTTACCAATACATTGACTGACTCCTACACCGGTTACCAATCCATTGACTGACTCCTGCACCGGTTACCAATCCAGTGACTGACTCCTGCACCGGTTACCAATACATTGACTGACTCCTGCACCGGTTACCAATACATTGACTGACTCCTGCATTGGTTACCAGTCCATTGACTGACTCCTACACCGGTTACCAATACATTGACTGACTCCTGCACCGGTTACCAATACATTGACTGACTCCTACACCGGTTACCAATACATTGACTGACTCCTGCACCGGTTACCAATACATTGACTGACTCCTGCACCGGTTACCAATACATTGACTGACTCTTACACCGGTTACCAGTACATTGACTGACTCCTGCACCGGTTACCAATACATTGACTGACTCCTGCACTGGTTACCAATACATTGACTGACTCCTACACCGGTTATCAATACATTGACTGACTCCTGCACCGGTTACCAATACATTGACTGACTCCTGCACCGGTTACCAATACATTGACTGACTCCTGCACCGGTTACCAGTACATTGACTGACTCCTACACCGGTTACCAATACATTGACTGACTCCTGCACCGGTTACCAATGCATTGACTGACTCCTACACCGGTTACCAGTCCATTGACTGACTCCTGCACCGGTTACCAATACATTGACTGACTCCTACACCGGCTACCAGTCCATTGACTGACTCCTGCACCAGTTATCAATACATTGACTGACTCCTGCACCGGTTACCAATACATTGACTGACTCCTGCACCGGTTACCAATACATTGACTGACTCCTGCACCGGTTACCAATACATTGACTGACTCCTGCACCGGTTACCAATACATTGACTGACTCCTACACCGGTTACCAGTACATTGACTGACTCCTGCACCGGTTACCAATACATTGACTGACTCCTGCACTGGTTACCAATACATTGACTGACTCCTACACCGGTTACCAATACATTGACTGACTCCTGCACCGGTTACCAATACATTGACTGACTCCTGCACCGGTTACCAATACATTGACTGACTCCTGCACCGGTTACCAGTACATTGACTGACTCCTACACCGGTTACCAATACATTGACTGACTCCTGCACCGGTTACCAATCCATTGACTGACTCCTACACCGGTTACCAATCCATTGACTGACTCCTGCACCGGTTACCAATACATTGACTGACTCCTGCACCAGTTACCAATCCATTGACTGACTCCTGCACCGGTTACCAATACATTGACTGACTCCTGCACCGGTTACCAATCCATTGACTGACTCCTGCACCAGTTACCAATACATTGACTGAATCCTGCACCAGTTACCAATCCATTGGCTGACTCCTGCACCAGTTACCAATACATTGACTGACTCCTACACCGGTTACCAATACATTGACTGACTCCTGCACCGGTTACCAATACATTGACTGACTCCTGCACCAGTTATCAATACATTGACTGACTCCTGCACCGGTTACCAATACATTGACTGACTCCTGCACCGGTTACCAATACATTGACTGACTCCTGCACCAGTTACAAATACATTGACTGGCTCCTACACCAGTTACCAATCCATTGACTGACTCCTGCACCAGTTACCAATCCATTGACTGACTCCTGCACCAGTTACCAATACATTGACTGACTCCTGCACCGGTTACCAATACATTGACTGACTCCTGCACCGGTTACCAATACATTGACTGACTCCTGCATCGGTTGTCAGTCCATTGACTGACTCCTGCAACAGTTACCAATCCATTGACTGACTCCTGCACCGGTTACCAATACATTGACTGACTCCTGCACCGGTTACCAATCCATTGACTGACTCCTGCACCAGTTACCAATACATTGACTGAATCCTGCACCAGTTACCAATCCATTGACTGACTCCTGCACCAGTTACCAATACATTGACTGACTCCTACACCGGTTACCAATACATTGACTGACTCCTGCACCGGTTACCAATACATTGACTGACTCCTACACTGGTTATCAATACATTGACTGGCTCCTACACCAGTTACCAATCCATTGACTGACTCCTGCACCGGTTACCAATACATTGACTGACTCCTGCACCAGTTACAAATACATTGACTGGCTCCTACACCAGTTACCAATCCATTGACTGACTCCTGCACCAGTTACCAATCCATTGACTGACTCCTGCACCAGTTACCAATACATTGACTGACTCCTGCACCGGTTACCAATACATCGACTGACTCCTGCACCGGTTACCAATACATTGACTGACTCCTGCATCGGTTGTCAGTCCATTGACTGACTCCTACACCGGTTACCAATACATTGACTGACTCCTACACCGGTTACCAATCCATTGACTGACTCCTGCACCGGTTACCAATCCAGTGACTGACTCCTGCACCGGTTACCAATACATTGACTGACTCCTGCACCAGTTACAAATACATTGACTGGCTCCTACACCAGTTACCAATCCATTGACTGACTCCTGCACCAGTTACCAATCCATTGACTGACTCCTGCACCAGTTACCAATACATTGACTGACTCCTGCACCGGTTACCAATACATCGACTGACTCCTGCACCGGTTACCAATACATTGACTGACTCCTGCATCGGTTGTCAGTCCATTGACTGACTCCTACACCGGTTACCAATACATTGACTGACTCCTACACCGGTTACCAATCCATTGACTGACTCCTGCACCGGTTACCAATCCAGTGACTGACTCCTGCACCGGTTACCAATACATTGACTGACTCCTGCACCGGTTACCAATACATTGACTGACTCCTGCATTGGTTACCAGTCCATTGACTGACTCCTACACCGGTTACCAATACATTGACTGACTCCTGCACCGGTTACCAATACATTGACTGACTCCTACACCGGTTACCAATACATTGACTGACTCCTGCACCGGTTACCAATACATTGACTGACTCCTGCACCGGTTACCAATACATTGACTGACTCTTACACCGGTTACCAGTACATTGACTGACTCCTGCACCGGTTACCAATACATTGACTGACTCCTGCACCGGTTACCAATACATTGACTGACTCCTACACCGGTTATCAATACATTGACTGACTCCTGCACCGGTTACCAATGCATTGACTGACTCCTACACCGGTTACCAGTCCATTGACTGACTCCTGCACCGGTTACCAATACATTGACTGACTCCTACACCGGCTACCAGTCCATTGACTGACTCCTGCACCAGTTATCAATACATTGACTGACTCCTGCACCGGTTACCAATACATTGACTGACTCCTGCACCGGTTACCAATACATTGACTGACTCCTGCACCGGTTACCAATACATTGACTGACTCCTGCACCGGTTACCAATACATTGACTGACTCCTGCACCGGTTACCAATACATTGACTGACTCCTACACCGGTTACCAGTACATTGACTGACTCCTGCACCGGTTACCAATACATTGACTGACTCCTGCACTGGTTACCAATACATTGACTGACTCCTACACCGGTTACCAATACATTGACTGACTCCTGCACCGGTTACCAATACATTGACTGACTCCTGCACCGGTTACCAATACATTGACTGACTCCTGCACCGGTTACCAGTACATTGACTGACTCCTACACCGGTTACCAATACATTGACTGACTCCTGCACCGGTTACCAATCCATTGACTGACTCCTACACCGGTTACCAGTCCATTGACTGACTCCTACACCGGTTACCAATACATTGACTGACTCCTGCACCGGTTACCAATACATTGACTGACTCCTGCACCGGTTACCAATACATTGACTGACTCCTGCATCGGTTACCAGTCCATTAACTGACTCCTGCACCGGTTACCAATACATTGACTGACTCGTGCACCGGTTACCAATACATTGACTGACTCCTGCACCGGTTACCAATACATTGACTGACTCTTGCATCGGTTACCAGTCCATTGACTGACTCCTACACCGGTTACCATTACATTGACTGACTCGTGCACCGGTTACCAATACATTGACTGACTCCTGCACCGGTTACCAATACATTGACTGACTCCTGCACCGGTTACCAATACTAGGACTATGAGGGATGGAGTGTGTTTGTTTGAAGAGGAGAAAGAGGAGAGAAGATAGGATGAGGGACCAAGGGGGAAAACATAATTGATTGTTTTGACTAATCAGTGCTGAACCAGCCTCATTAAGATACAGGAGGCCTCCCCTGGGTGGATCAGAGAGGAACCTGGGTTGCTGTCATATACTGCAGTGACGCGCGGGCGCACGGACACACACCTACACAACAAAAGCACACTTTCCTTTTCCTGCCTTATTACACTGCTCCAACCCCCCTCTCTCCCCCTCTCAGTTAATTTGCTTTCAAGCGAATTATGCAAATGAGCCACTTTCACCTTTGATATTAACTCCTTAATACGCAGACATACTGTACCTTAAGGCATAGCAACGAGAGCTTAATGACAATGAAGGCAAAACTAACTATACTGTTCGGCTCCCTGAGAGATCTTCATTTCACTTTAGCCGTGTGTTCAATGAGGCCTGAACTTCAATTGGAGTTGTCAGCCTGCAGGAGACGGGAGCCAGACAGACTACGCTAGACTACACTAGTCAGAGTCAGGGAGCGGATGCATGCAAACTATTTTCCCAGTCTGAGTCAAAACATCTTAATTTGAAAAACTCATTAAGACACTTGATTAAGGAAACCCTTTAATGTATTTCTGAGGGTGTCACACAAACACAGTGAAGTGCTCCAAGACATCACGATTCGACGCAATCAACTTCTGCACCGGCGTTCTTATAACCAGTCTTCGTAAAGTGGATGTTCCTTTGTCTCCTTCCTTCCACCTCCTCTGGATGTGTGCCTGCCTTATAGTGGGAGGATCCTTACCTGCCTTAGCTGTTGCGGTCTGAACACTAACCACTCCTAGGGAGGCTGCAGCCGCATGTAGCCATGCCAGTCTGCCGGAGGATCTCCTAGGGAGGAACAGCCAGGCAATAGCTGCTAAATGAGTGTTATCAGTTATGGGGTAGAACGAAACCCTGCTGCCCCACACATCCTAGGGCCACAGTGCGCTGGCGAGCATCGCCACACAATGTTATCCTGCTCCTGTTTTTTGGTCTGAGGAAGGAAACATTATAAGGACGGTTGACGCTTAATTTTTTTCCTGCAGTTCAGCAATGTGGTATCAGGCTGCCATGGTTACGTACAGTAGCTGTGCAGCGATGCTCCCCATCCAACCTGACAGAGCTTGAGAGGATCGGCATAGAAGAATGGGAGAAACTCCCCAAATACAGGTGTACCAAGCTTGTAGTGTCATACCCAAAAAGTGTTGAGGCAAACAAAGGCACTTCAAAGTACCGAGGGGTCTGAATACTTATGTAATACTTATGTAAATGTGATAGTTATTTTTTGTTATTTTTAATACATTTGCAAACATTTAAAAAAAAATCTATTGAATCCATTATAGAATAAGGCTGTAACGTAACAGAATGTGGAAAAAGTGGGGTCTGAAAAACTTTCCGAAGGTACTGTAGAAACACAGCAAGAGGAAATACAGCCGCTGCTGATTAACGGGGAACAACGGAGTGTGTGTGTTTGTTTGAGGTAACAGAGCTTTTGGCTACTGTTTCAAATGTTCCCAACATGTGTCCCAACTGTGAGTAGGACGTAGTCCCACATTTTCTTCCCCACTGTGGGTGAATTTCAACTTTCAGGGAAAGCAGACATTCAGTTATTGTAACACTGACATTCATGTCCATTCTAGGAACTAATCATTTGAGTGATCAACCATTGTTTAAAGGACAGCATGTTTTAAAGGCATGCTCTCCCTCTTTCTTTCTCCATGTGAGAAGCTCTCCTATCGTCTATCTGCAGTTCACCTAAATTCACTCTGAGGTGTGTGAACAATACCTTTCGCCCAGAGCCTTTACGTTCCAATTAGGAAGAGAAAACAGTGGTTCCCTTTAAAGGACAACTGCCCTTTAGAACCAACTTCTCAAGTTTTAAATGGCCGATGTAGCATCGGTATGAGTCAGAAACATTCACTGTAGTGTCAAAATTGACCACTAAGTGTAAATAGGAAAATTTGGGACATAAAGTCAGTCCCGTCCAAAACTGAGTTTTGTGAGTTTGTCACGACTTACTGTAGAGTTGGGATGGGTATGGATTACGATCATGCCCACTTGCCCATTAACTTAAGAGAAGCAGCTGTGCTGATTGCACTCTATCAGCTGTGCACGCTATCCAATCATAGCAGCCAGAACCTCCAGACAGTGAGACAGAACTGTCCATTATGCAGTGCCTCAGACTTGCTAACATAAGACAACACGTTGCCAATGTAATGTTAAGATAATCCTTGGCCCTAAGCCCTTTACGGAGTGGCCACTTGCTGATGTGTTTGATAGTGTCAATAACTCGAGTCTGCCAAGTTTTGGGGAACAATTTGAATTGATACAATCAGAGCACACTTTCACCCCAACTGCAACTTGTCAATATACCAAAACTAATTTGCAAGCATCATGTGTCCTCCCGCGACCTGTTTAGTAACATGATTCCCTATGAAACACTGCCAGAAAGACAGACACAAACTCTGGTAATAGATAGTGAGATTATAAAATTGTGCGAGAAAGACCTAGGTGAGTCAGGACAGAACAAACAACAGTACCTGCCAGGGTACGATATGCAAACATAATACACCAAAATCAAACCACACCCCCAGGACAACTTTCCTTTGGCTTCTGTCAGGGCCGCTAGCATTACTTAATGAGCAACCATCAAAACGAGGCCAAATCAGGAAGTGCAGTCGCCCTTTAAAGAGAGGGTTTACATTCAACTACATGAATAGTTGAAGAGAAACTTATGAAAGACATGTCTGTTCTGGTGAGACACCATTGTGAGGTTAAAAGACAAAATGTAATGAGATGTCCGAGTTACACAACCCCCAAACAATGTTATCGCATCCAAGGTTAAACAACTTACTCAACAACATAAAAATGAGTCAAAACACAGAAAACAAATAAAAGGCTGGGATTGTGATTGTGACAGAGCATTGGGGCAACAAAAAAAAGATTAAAATATATAAATCAAATCACCACAATGCTATTATAGGGGTTTCTAGGGGTTATATATGCTGTGATAGAGTTATTGAGGGTTTTACAGTACATTCGGAATGTATTCAGACCCCTTGACTTTTTCCACATTTTGTTATGTTACAGCCTTATTCTAAAAGCAAAAACATTTTTTTTGAAATGTTTGCTAATTTATAAAAAATACAAAACTGAAATATCACATTTACATTAGTATTCAAACACTTTTTACTCAGTACTTTGTTGACGCACTTTTGGCAGCGATTACAGCATTAATTCTTCTTGGATATGATGGTACAAGCTTGGCACACCTGTATTTGGGGACTTTCTCCCATTCTTCCCTGCAGATCACTCAAGGTGTCAGATTGGATGGGGAGCTTTGCTGCACAGATATTTTCAGGTCTGTCCAGAGATGTTTGATTGGGTTCAAGTCCGGGCTCTGGCTGGGCCACTCAAGGACATTCAGAGACTTGTCCCGAAGTCACTCCTGCGTTGTCTTGGCTGTGTGCTTAGGGTTGTTGCCCTGTTGGAAGTTGAACATTCACCCCAGTCTGAGGTCCCGAGCACTCTGGAGAAGGTTTTCATGAAGGATCTCTCTGTACTTTGCTCCGTTCATCTTTGCCTCGATCCTGACTAGTCTCCCAGTACCTGCCTCTGAAAAACATCCCCACAGCATGATGCTGCCACCACCATGCTTCACTGTAGGGATGTGCCAGTTTTCCTCCAGAAATGATGCTTGGCATTAAGGCCAAAAAGTTCATCCTTGGTTTCATCAGACCAGAGAATCTTGTTTATCATGGTCTGAGACTCCTTTAGGTGCCTTCTGGCATACTCCAAGTGGGCTGTCATGTGGCTTTTACTGAGGAGTGGCTTCCGTCTGGCCGCTCTACCATAAAGGCCTGAT
The DNA here is from genome assembly GCF_036934945.1 of Oncorhynchus masou masou. Classification (NCBI taxonomy): domain Eukaryota; kingdom Metazoa; phylum Chordata; class Actinopteri; order Salmoniformes; family Salmonidae; genus Oncorhynchus; species Oncorhynchus masou. The sequence continues at coordinate 29,998,975 of NC_088223.1, read as the reverse complement.
TGGTGGAGCGCTGCAGAGATGGTTGGGCTTCTGGAAGGTTCTCCCATCTCCACAGAGGAACTATAGAGCACTGTCAGAATGACCATCAGGTTTTTGGTCACCTCCCTGACCAAGGCCCTTCCCCCCTGATTGCTCAGTTTGTCCGGGCGGCCAGCTCTAGGAAGAGTCTAGGTGGTTACAAACATCTGCCATTTAAGAATGATGGAGCCACTGTGTTCTTGGGGACCTTCAATGCTGCAGACACTTTTTTGTACCCTTCCCCAGATCTGTGCCTCGACACAATCCTGTCTTGGAGCTCTACGGACAATTCCTTCAACCGCGTGGTTTGGTTTTTGCTCTGACATACACTGTCAACTGTGCGACCTTATATAGACAGGTGTGTACCTTTCCAAATCATGTCCAATCAAGTTGTAGAAACACCAAGGATGATCAATGGATACAGGAAGCATCGGAGCTCAATTTCAAGACTCATAGTAAAGGGTCTGAAAACCTATAAGGTATTTCTGTTTTTTATTTTAATACATTTTCATAACTTCTAAAAACCTGTTTTTGCTTTGTCAATATGGGGTATTGTGTGTAGATAGCTGAGGATTTTTATTTATTTAATCCATTTTAGAATAAGACTGTAACGCATCAATAGTGGATAAAGTCAAGGGGGTATGAATACTTTCCGAAGGCACTGCATATGCTGTGATAGGGGTATCTAGGGGTTATATATGCTGTGATAGGGGTATCTAGGGGTTATATATGCTGTGATAGGGGTATCTAGGGGTTATATATGCTGTGATAGGGGTATCTAGGGGTTATATATGCTATGATAGGGGTATCAAGGGGTTATATATGCTGTGATAGGGGTATCTAGGGGTTATATATGCTGTGATAGGGGTATCTAGGGGTTATTTATGCTGTGATAGGGGTATCTAGGGGTTATATATGCTGTGATAGGGGTATCTAGGAGTTATATATGCTGTGATAGGGGAATCTATGAGTTATATATGCTGTGATAGGGGTATCTAGGGGTTATATATGCTGTGATAGGGATATCTAGGGGTTATATATGCTGTGATAGGGGTATCTAGGGGTTATATATGCTGTGATAGGGGAATCTAGGAGTTATATATGCTGTGATAGGTGTATCTAGGGGTTATATATGCTGTGATAGGGGAATCTAGGAGTTATATATGCTGTGATAGGTGTATCTAGGGGTTATATATGCTGTGATAGGAAAATCTAGGGGTTATATATGCTGTGATAGGGGTATCTAGGGGTTATATATGCTGTGATAGGAAAATCTAGGGGTTATATATGCTGTGATAGGGGTATCTAGGGGTTATATATGCTGTGATAGGGGTATCTAGGGGTTATATATGCTGTGATAGGGGTATCTAGGGGTTATTTATGCTGTGATAAGGGTATCTAGGGGTTATATATGCTGTGATAGGGGTATCTAGTTGTTATTTATGCTGTGATAGGGGTATCTAGGAGTTATATATGCTGTGATAGGGGTATCTAGGGGTTATATATGCTGTGGTAGGGGTATCTAGGGGTTATATATGCTGTGATAAGGGTATCTAAGGGTTATATATGCTGTGATAGGGGTATCTAGGGGTTATGTATGCTGTGATAAGGGTATCTAGGGGTTATATATGCTGTGATAGGGGTATCTAGGGGTTATATATGCTGTGGTAGGGGTATCTAGGGGTTATTTATGCTGTGATAAGGGTATCTAAGGGTTATATATGCTGTGATAGGGGTATCTAGGGGTTATGTATGCTGTGATAAGGGTATCTAGGGGTTATATATGCTGTGATAGGGGTATCTAGGAGTTATATATATTGTGATAGGGGTATCTAGGAGTTATATATGCTGTGATAGGGGTATCTAGGGGTTATATATGCTGTGATAGGGGTATCTTGGGGTTATATATGCTGTGATAAGGGTATCTAGGGGTTATATATGCTGTGATAGGGGTATCTAGGGGTTATATATGCTGTGATAGGGGTATCTAGGGGTTATATATGCTGTGATAGGGGTATCTAGGGGTTATGTATGCTGTGATAAGGGTATCTAGGAGTTATATATGCTGTGATAGGGGTATCTAGGAGTTATATATGCTGTGATAGGGGTATCTAGGGGTTATATATGCTGTGATAGGGGTATCTAGGAGTTATATATGCTGTGATAGGGGTATCTAGGAGTTATATATGCTGTGATAGGGGTATCTAGGGGTTATATATGCTGTGATAGGGGTATCTAGGGGTTATATATGCTGTGATAGGGGTATCTAGGGGTTATTTATGCTGTGATAAGGGTATCTAGGGGTTATATATGCTGTGATAGGGGTATCTAGGGGTTATATATGCTGTGATAGGGGTATCTAGGGGTTATATATGCTGTGATAGGGATATCTAGGGGTTATATATGCTGCGATAGGGGTATCTAGGATATATATACGCTGTGATATGGCTATCTAGAGGTTATATATGCTGTGTTAGGGGTATCTAGGGGTTATATATGCTGTGATAGGGGTATCTAGGGGTTATTTATGCTGTGATAAGGGTATCTAGGGGTTATATATGCTGTGATAGGGGTATCTAGGGGTTATATATGCTGTGATAGGGGTATCTAGGGGTTATATATGCTGTGATAGGGGTATCTAGGGGTTATATATGCTATGATAGGGGTATCAAGGGGTTATATATGCTGTGATAGGGGTATCTAGGGGTTATATATGCTGTGATAGGGGTATCTAGGAGTTATATATGCTGTGATAGGTGTATCTAGGGGTTATATATGCTGTGATAGGAAAATCTAGGGGTTATATATGCTGTGATAGGGGTATCTAGGGGTTATATATGCTGTGATAGGGGTATCTAGGGGTTATATATGCTGTGATAGGGGTATCTAGGAGTTATATATGCTGTGATAGGGGTATCTAGGGGTTATATATGCTGTGATAGGGGTATCTAGGAGTTATATATGCTGCGATAGGGGTATCTAGGATATATATACGCTGTGATATGGCTATCTAGAGGTTATATATGCTGTGTTAGGGGTATCTAGGGGTTATATATGCTGTGATAGGGGTATCTAGGGGTTATTTATGCTGTGATAAGGGTATCTAGGGGTTATATATGCTGTGATAGGGGTATCTAGGGGTTATATATGCTGTGATAGGGGTATCTAGGGGTTATATATGCTGTGATAGGGGTACCTAGTTGTTATTTATGCTGTGATAGGGGTATCTAGGAGTTATATATGCTGTGATAGGGGTATCTAGGGGTTATATATGCTGTGATAGGGGTATCTAGGGGTTATTTATGCTGTGATAAGGGTATCTAAGGGTTATATATGCTGTGATAGGGGTATCTAGGGGTTATTTATGCTGTGATAAGGGTATCTAGGGGTTATATATGCTGTGATAGGGGTATCTAGGAGTTATATATATTGTGATAGGGGTATCTAGGAGTTATATATGCTGTGATAGGGGTATCTAGGGGTTATATATGCTGTGATAGGGGTATCTAGGGGTTATATATGCTGTGATAGGGGTATCTAGGGGTTATTTATGCTGTGATAAGGGTATCTAGGGGTTATATATGCTGTGATAGGGGTATCTAGGGGTTATATATGCTGTGATAGGGGTATCTAGGGGTTATATATGCTGTGATAGGGGTATCTAGGGGTTATATATGCTGTGATAGGGGTATCTAGGGGTTATATATGCTGTGATAGGGGTATCTAGGGGTTATATATGCTGTGATAGGGGTATCTAGGCGTTATATATGCTGTGATAGGGGTATCTAGGAGTTATATATGCTGTGATAGGGGAATCTAGGAGTTATATATGCTGTGATAGGGGTATCTAGGGGTTATATATGCTGTGATAGGAAAATCTAGGGGTTATATATGCTGTGATAGGGGTATCTAGGGGTTATATATGCTGTGATAGGGGTATCTTGGGGTTATATATGCTGTGATAGGGGTATCTAGGAGTTATATATGCTGTGATAGGGGTATCTTGGGGTTATATATGCTGTGATAGGGGTATCTAGGGGTTATATATGCTGTGATAGGGGTATCTAGGGGTTATATATGCTGTGATAGGGGTATCTTGGGGTTATATATGCTGTGATAGGGGTATCTAGGAGTTATATATGCTGTGATAGGGGTATCTTGGGGTTATATATGCTGTGATAGGGGTATCTAGGGGTTATTTATGCTGTGATAGGGGTATCTAGGGGTTATTTATGCTGTGATAAGGGTATCTAGGGGTTATATATGCTGTGATAGGGGTATCTAGGGGTTATATATGCTGTGATAGGGGTATCTAGGGGTTATATATGCTGTAATAGGGGTATCTAGGGGTTATATATGCTGTGATAGGGGTATCTAGGGGTTATATATGCTGTGATAGGGGTATCTAGGGGTTATATATGCTGTGATAGGGGTATCTAGGGGTTATATATGCTGTGATAGGGGTATCTAGGGGTTATATATGCTGTGATAGGGGTATCTAGGGGTTATATATGCGGTGATAGGGGTATCTAGGGGTTATATATGCTGTGATATGCCAAGCGTGTGAATCCAGGTCCTCTCATTAAAACGTTCCTCCTTCATTTCCCCTCGGTTATACAAATAGGAGACAAGACAGCGTGCTCCACTATTTCCTCAGCTTCTCAGGGTCTTCACTTTACTTTGTAAACAAAATAGTCATTATTCCAGGATGGGACACGTCTTTCTTTAGAGGCAGGGCAGGAGATAGAGGGAGGACGGTACAGTTTGTAAATGAAAGAAATAATGAAGTTTAGTGAAAGTGACACGCCTGGAGAGGACATCCAAGGTTTGGATACAATTTGTTATACATGACTGAGCCTGTTTGCGTGTGTGCGTTTCTCTGTCTAGCTTTAAGAATGTCTAGCCCCAAGAACAGAATGTGTTTTGTTCTGATCCTTGGGCGATAGTGCTGATAATGTGCGACTCACTGCAGAACTACTAATATTTTTAACACAGTGCTTTAATTACAGCCCTCACTGAAATGAATGTGTTCTGAAATTAATACAGTCAATTTCAGATCCGAGAGAGAGACAGAGAGATAGAGAGAGAGAACAAACAATGCTGGTGGGTATGTTATTATACAGACACTGAGGCACTGCTATTAAGTAGGCCAACATTGTATAAGTACATTGCATAATAATGTATAGGGCGACGCACAATTGGCCCTGTGTCGTCCGAGTTTGGCAGGTGTCATTGTAAATAAGAATTTTTTCTTACCTGACTTGCCTAGTTAAATAAAGCTTAAACATATATATATATATACACTGATCAAAAAAAGAAAGGGAACACTAAAATAACACATGCTAGATCTGAATTTTTTTTTTTTACCTTTATTTAACCAGGCAAGTCAGTTAAGAACAAATTCTTATTTTCAATGACGGCCTGGGAACAGTGGGTTAACTGCCTGTTCAGGGGCAGAACGACAGATTTGTACCTTGTCAGCTCGGGGGTTTGAACTCTCAACCTTTCGGTTACGAGTCCAACGCTCTAACCACTAGGCTACCCTGCCGCCCCAATGAATGAATGAATGAAATATTCTTATTAAATACTTTTTCTTTACATAGTTGAATGTGCTGACAACAAAATCACACAAAAATTATCAATGGAAATCAAATGTATCAACCCATTGAAGGTCTGGATGTGGAGTCACACTCAAAATTAAAGTGGAAAGCCACACTACAGGCTGATCCAACTTTGATGTAATGTGCAACGTGGCATTGGTGGATGGAGCGAGACATGATGTCCCAGATGTGCTCAATTGGATTCAGGTATGGGGAATGGACGGGCCAGTCCATAGCATAAATGCCTTCCTCTTGCAGGAACTGCTGACACACTCCAGCCACATGAGGTCTAGCATTGTCTTGCATTACGAGGTGCCCAGGGCCAACCGCACCAGCATATGGTCTCACAAGGGGTCTGAGGATCTCATCTCGGTACCTAATGGCTGTCAGGCTACCTCTGGCGAGCACATGGAGGGCTGTGCGGCCCCCAAAAGAAATGCCACCCCACACCACGACTGACCCACCGCCAAACCGGTCATGCTGGAGGATGTTACAGGCAGCAGAATGTTCTCCACGGCATCTCCAGACTGTCACATGTGCTCAGTGTGAACCTGCTTACATCTGTGAAGAGCACAGTGTGCCAGTGGCGAATATGCCAATCTTGGTGTTCTCTGGCAAATGAAAAACGTCCTGCACGGTATTGGGCTGTAAGCACAACCCCCACTTGTGGACATCGGGCCCTCATACCACCCTCATGGAGTCTGTTTCTGACCGTTTGAGCAGACACTTGCACATTTGTGGCCTGCTGGAGGTCATTTTGCAGGGCTCTGGCAGTGCTCCTCCTGCTCCTCCTTGCACAAAGGTGGAGGTAGCGGTCCTGCTGCTGGGTTGTTGCCCTCCTACGGCCTTCTCCACGTCTCCTGATGTACTGGCCTGTCTCCTGGTAACGCCTCCATGCTCTGGACATTACGCTGACAGACACAGCAAACCTTCTTGCCACAGCTCGCATTGATGTGCCATCCTGGATGAGCTGCACTACCTGAGCCACTTATGTGGGTTGTTGACTCTGTCTCATGCTACCACTAGAGTGAAAGCACCGCCAGCATTCAAAAGTGAGGAAGCATAGGGGTATCTAGGGGTTATATATGCATAGGAACTGAGAAGTGGTCTGTGGTCCCCACCTGCAGAACCACTCCTTTATTGGGGGTGTCTTGCTATAATTGCCTATAATTTCCACCTGTTGTCTATTCCATTTGCACAACAGCATGTGAAATGTATTGTCAATCAGTGTTGCTTCCTAAGTGGACAGTTTGATTTCACAGAAGTGTGATTGACTTGGAGTTCCATTGTGTTGTTTAAGTGTTCCCTTTATTTTTTTGAGCAGTATATATATATATATATATTTATATATATTTATATATATATATATATATATATCTGAAGTAGTTTGTCGAATACACGTTTGTAAATAGAGAAAATAGTTCTAGGTGATCTTGGTATGTGATAAGCACTGGTTCAAAAAATAGTCAAATCAGGACAACTCACTGTTACAGTATCTATTACTCACATCAAAACATTCTCTAATAGAGTAACAATCATAATTATGATAATAACAAGCAACATATCACCATCATAATCATCATAACCACTGAAGGAAACAGCCCGTATAGTAACAGACTGACAACAGAGTTGCTGCTTTGTTTTCAATGATGCATCATTACTTTGCCCTGAAAGACACTGAGAAATGATGTGAAATGTTTAACAGCTCAGTGAAGGTCAGTCTAAATTATGCTTATGCTAAGCAGTCCAAGTTCTGGCCTCTAAATTAAATCACTGTGAAATCACTCTCCAAAACATCTCTGCACCTCTTCACCATCAATCAATCACCCTGTCTGTCTGTCTGTCTGTCTGTCTGTCTGTCTGTCTGTCTGTCTGTCTGTCTGTCTGTCTGTCTGTCTGTCTGTCTGTCTGTCTGTCGCACCCTCTCGATATATCTGTGTCTCAGTCGCTTTCTCTCTTGCTAGGTACATTCTACTGTCCCATACTTGCATACCACTTACAATGCATGCCCAACACATTGGGTCAATCTAGGCAGCGTGCCAAGGTGTACATTTGAACAGTCTCTTTTGTCTTCTAAACCTCATTAACCCGGCAGCTCGTCCAATCAGTGTCCCTTTGTTAAACTTACAGGTCCAATCAACTGTCTCCAATCAGGCACCGACATGCTCCTCTGTCCTCCACTCAGACGATGAAGGATGGCATTATCTCTACTAACCTGACCAGGGCCTTGTTACAGTGGACAAGACACATGTACAACTAAAGGAAGGGTCATGTTTTCCCATTTTCAGAGATGCTCTTTAGTGCTACGGATCATTAAGAAGTGGTTACCCCTTGAGCACAACACAATCCTGCGCTCTATGAAGATAATGGACTTGTGTAACAAATCAAGCTTTGATTTAAATGGCTGTTAAAATAACAAGACAAGGTTGAGAGGCAGCCACAGCCATTCTGTATGAAATGACAAGTTGCTTTTAGGATGTAGTCTAATCATCATAATTATGTTGTGCGATGAGGAGCTGGATGAGCTATAATAAATGTCATATTTACAACAGTGAAATGCATCCAAAAAACTGTCTTGGACTCATCCAAGGCAAGTGGAAAAATCATGTTGGTTGTATTTTGAGTAAAAATGCACCATATTGTACTGGAGGGAAGTAGAATGACCTTTCTGGGGTTAAAGGTAAACAGGCTGGAAGGAACAGGGTAAATGGGTAAATGTCATGGTACAGTAGGTCACAATAACCTCCATATACCCTAACTATGCAGCTATAGAGTTGAATAAAAGCTAACCCTAACCATCCATCTATACCTAACCCTCAGATATTTACAGCTCAATAAGTCATCCAAAACATCCCAGAGCGTCTCTTGGGCTCCCCAACATGGCCATAACGGATGAAAATACAGTTCAGAAACGGCATACCTTGCAATAAAGGATTAATCATTTCATGAGAGCCAGATAGATGCAATGTATGACCCTCTATGGCTCCTTATAGCAGGGTAATGAGCTATTGACAAAGGACTGAAACAAATCAAATCACATCTTATTAGTCACATGCGCTGCAAATAACAGATTACAGTGAATTGCTTACTTACAGTTTTAAAAAATACAGAGAAGAATAAGAAATAAAAGCAACACGTTTTTTTATTTTTTTATTTTACCTTTATGTAACCAGGCAAGGCAGTTAAGAACAAATTCTTATTTTCAATGACGGCCTAGGAACAGTGGGTTAACTGCCTGTTCAGGGGCAGAACGACAGATTTGTACCTTGTACGCTCGGGGGTTTGAACTTGCAACCTTCCGGTTACTAGTCCAACCACTAGGCTACCCTGCCGCAGCAGTAAAATAACAATAGCGAGACTATATACAGGGGGGTACCGGTACAGTGTGGCGGCACCGGTTAGTTGAGGTAATATGTACATGTAGGTAGAGTTATTAAAGTGACTATGCATAGATGATAACAATGTAGAGTAGCAGTCGTGTTAAAGAGGGGGGCAATGCAAATAGTCTGGGTAGCCATTTGATTAGATGTTCAGGAGTCTTTTGGCTTGGGGGTGGAAGCTGTTTAAAACCCTCTTGGACCTAGACTTGGCTCCGGTATCGCTTGCCGTGTGGTAGCAGAGAGAACAGTCTATGACTAGGGGTGGCTGGAGCCTTTGACAATTTTTCGGGCCTTCCTCTGACACCACCTGGTATAGAGGTCCTGGATGGTAGGAAGCTTGGCCCAAGCTTCCAACCTTACGGTCGGAGGCTGAGCAGTTGCCATACCAGGCAGTGATGCAACCAGTCAGGATGCTCTCGATGGTGTAGCAACTTTTGAGGATCTGAGGACCCATGCTAAATCTTTTCAGTCTCCTGAGGGGGAATAGATTTTGTCGTTCCCTCTTCATGACTGTCTTGGTGTGCTTGGACCATGTTAGTTTGTTGGTGATGTAGACACCAAGGAACTTGAAGCTCTCAACCTGCTCCACTGCAGCCCTGTCGATGAGAATGGGGGCATGCTCGGTTCTCTTTTTCCTGTAGTCCACAATCATCTCCTTTGTCTTGATCACGTTGAGGGAGAGGTTGTTGTCCTGGCACCACACGGCCAGGTCTCTGACCTCCTCCCTATAGGCTGTCTCGTCATTGTCGGTGATTAGGCCTACCACTGTTGTGTCATCGGCAAACTTGTGTTGTTGGAGTTGTGCAGTCATGAGTGAACAGGGAGTACAGGAGGGGACTGAGCATGCACCCCTGAGGGGCCCCTGTGTTGAGGATCAGCATAGCGGATGTGTTGTTACCTTCCCTTACCACCTGGGGGCATCCAGGCAGGAAGTCCAGGTTGGAGAGGGAGATGATTAGTTCCAGGGTCCTTAGATTATTGATGAGCTGTGATGGCACTATGGTGTTGAACGCTGAGCTGTAGTCAATGAATAGCATTCTCACATAGGTGTTCCTTTTTTCCAGGTGGGAAAGGGCAGTGTGGCTCCATGGCTTCTGGTTGGGGTATTATTGATGAAGCCAATGACTGATGCGTTGTACTCCTCAAAGCCATTGGAAAAATCCCGGAACATATTCCAGTCTGACCACTTTTTTATTTATCTAGTCACTGGTGCTTCCTGCTTACATTTTTGCTTGTAAGCAGGATTCAGGAGGATAGAATTATGGTAAGATTTGCCAAATGGAGGGCGTGTCTCTGTTTGTGGAGTAAAGGTGGTCCAGAGATTTTTTCCTTCTGGTTGCACATTTAACATGCTGATAGACTTGGTGGTATGTAAATTTGGTAGTATGTAAACATCTACGAAAAATACAGATGAAAACTCTCTAGGTAGATAGTGTGGTCTAGCTTATCATGAGATACTCTACGTCAGGCGAGCAATAGCTCGAAACTTCCTTAGATATCGTGCACCAGCTGTTATTTACAAAAATACATAACAGCTAGAAGTACTAAAATACCGCTAGCAAACAGGTGGTAATATAAAAGATTAAAGGGGCTGGACTTAAATGGGATTTTAAGGTCTCATTCAGTGGTAAGAAGTTAATCACCATTGTTTTTGTTATTTAGCCCCCTGGTAGTTAAAACACATGCAGCACATTACCAATTAAGCGTTAGTAGGATGTACTGCAGTGCTTTTTTACAGCAAATCAAATCAAAATACAATATTTTATTTTAAGAAATACTAGTAGGGAGTTGACTGGTTCAGATACAGTGCAGGCTCCTCAGGGGAGGACTATCCTCCTCAGTGAATTTCATGAAAATAATGAAACATTAAAAAATGTATCATATCTAGATTAAACTATACTAAATATATTCACGTCACCAAAAAATGTAATAAAACATGTTGTTTTGCAATGAAGAACTACAGTAGCCTCAGCAGCACTCTGTAGGGTAGCACCACGGTGTAGCCTGACGACAACTAGCGTCTGTCCTCCTCTGGATACATTGACTTCAATGCAAAACCTAGGAGGCTCATGGTCCTCATCCCGGTCCTCCAACCTATTAGAGTTTTTGCTTTGTGAACTGGCATGTTGTCTACTCAATCAAAGGATTTGAGAATAAATCTAGTACTGAAAGCATAAACCACAGCTAGTCAGCACTGCAGTGCATAAAATGTGGCGAGTAGTTGACTCAAAAAGAGAAAGACAATAGTTAAAGAGTTTGGAACAAATTAATTTATTCCAAAATGGTATTTTTTTAAATTACTTTCACTTAGCTAGCTCAAACACCTGGATCAAAAGTGAGAGGGATACTATGTTAGCTAGCTGGCTATGGCGATCCAACACTAACTCTTCCAAGACAAGGTATGCTTTTCGCTGTATTCATTTATTGCCACCCGGGCCCGCCTTGTAACTGCTAAACTGCTTTCTGACTGTACACTGTATTGCATGATTGTCACAGGTTTTCTAATACGTTAGTTCTAGTAGCTATGTTGACTATGAGGAGACAACGATGTTGCCGGTGTGTAGCGGTTAGCTGTCATGATATGAAGGCTTGGCTGTGTTGTGCACTGAAGTCCACAGGCGAAAGGAAAAGGGAGGAGGAGAGCACGTAGATGGTTGAGAGAAGGAATTATTTATACAACGAGCAAATTGAACATGCTGTTTTTATGTGGTTGCTATGAAAGTTGAACTGTTTCTGTGTGATCAGGGGCGAATTCATTCCCGCCGATTCTGTTGAAAAACGTTTGTTAAATGGAAGCGAAACAGGGATAAATATATCTGAATTTGTCCAGCAGAAACTCTCATTTGAAACTGTTGGACTAGTGATTACTCAAAATTCTCTCAATGAAAGTTCATTCATATGGTAAATTGTAAAAACGTCATGATGGGTATAGGTAAAAATGTTCTCTCTTGTATTAGCCTGAACCTATCGATGTTACATTGAACTGGCTGAATGGAATATGAATGACAGTCATCCAATATGCTGTAAAATAAACAAGGCCATGATTCTCTCATCGTAAACAGCACCGACCGCCACTGTTCAGATATGAAAACAATATGAATACATAATCACGCTGAAAAGTATGAAACATTATCCTACTAAAATAATGTCTGCAAATAAAAGAAAGTGGTTCCACACTCATCATTATTCACGATTCATTCAGGATTATCCATAATCATGGTAGCATCAACGCTAATGTAAGTGTTCAGAAACATTATACTTGTACTTTCAATAAATATGGGACCAAATATTTCCCTTTTTACTTCTTTAATACACATAAGAGAATTTGTCCAAATACTTTAGGGGACTATGTACAAAAAGTGCTGTAAAACGGTTCAGCCGATATGTATGAAAATACCCTCAAGTTAAAATTGACAGTTTGCACTCTAACTTCATAGTCATTGTTTGTAGTAGAGTAGAGCGCCAAAAGAAGAGAAAATGCTGCACTGTCCAAATAATTATGGACGGCATTCGATTTTTACAATAAGCTTTGTTGTACAATTAAAGGTCAAATACCTAATATGCATTTCAAACGGTCAGCAATCATCTAATCAATTCAGGCCATGTGAAATTAGGTTAATCAAAATGCTTTTTTGCAATAATCTTTCAAGTTTATGAAAATCCCCTTTTTGTTACAAATGTAACCAGAACCATGCATAATGCACATTCACTATTATTGACTAACTTGCTGTAGCAGGAATTATAGAAAATGAACATGTCTCATAAACAAATCTCTCCAGCACAAGCCCATGTGAGTAACCAGCTATTCTTTATATTTCAAGTTTGGCAAACTTGAATCTATTTGCTAGCTAACAGGGCAGAACAGTTGAATTGTGAACAGTCTCCAACTGTTTGAACAACATGCTAGCCTGTCCACTTGATGGCCTGCTCAGATGTTGAAATCAAGTGGCCTACCATATTCCTCAGAACTAGAACGAGTTGCCAATTCCTTATATATTTGTGTTTCATGCTTATTGCACATCTATAAAACAGACTAGTATAGCTAGTATAACAGTCTTTGGCAAAAATGCTGATAGCAGTAAGTGGTACCCCAATGCTGCGCACAACAAACCAAGCATAAATTTTACTCTTTTAGTAGTGTCTGCTCTGCGCACAATTTGAAGGGTTGAGACATAAAAAGGGTATCATTAGAAAGGTTAAACCTCTATTACAGTAAAATGATGTTTCAAGGTGTTTCAGTGTCCATATGACCCATTTCTGTTGGACCAAACCTCAAATGCTAATAGTGAGCTGAAACCACTTGTCAATGAGGAAGAAGTGATCTTTTAACTTTGTTGGTGTGAGTGGTAATTTAGTGATATCCAATTGGTAGTTACAGATTTGTCCCATCGCTGCAACTCCCCCATGGACTTGGGAGAAGCGAAGGTTGAGAGCCATGCATCCTCCGAAACACAACCCTGCCAAGTCTCACTGCTACTTGACACTGCTCGATTAACCCGGAAGCCAGCCTCACCAACATGTCGGAGGAAACACCGCCCAGCTGGCGACCGAAGTCAACTTGCAGGTGCCTGGCCCGCCACAGGAGTTGCTAGCACGCGATGGGACAAGGAAATCCGGGCCGGCTAAAACCGCCTTTAACCCGGACAACGCTGGGCCAATTGTGCACCCCCTCATGGGTCTCCCGGTCACGGCCGACTGTGACACAGCCTGGGATCAAACCCGGGTCTGTAGTGTCACCTCAAGCACTGCGATGAAGTGCCTTAGACCGCTGCACCAGTCGGGAGGTCTCCTCTCTCGCCAAAATCTATCCAAAATAAGCACAAAGCGTTTGTATGGGCTATTTTGGACCTAAGCTTGTCGAATGCCTTCCTGCCTTTGGGACAACAACTCCGATTTTTAGGGAGGAGACGTGCATCTCATCATTATATTCAGATCTCTGGTGTAAATGGGAAGGTGCACACAGCACAGAAGGAGCGAAGGAGACAGGACCAAAAAGACAACATGCGAACAAGCGGACATAAACCCTCATAAAAACAAAAAAAGCTAAAATCCTGGATTCTTGCGATACAGGCATTTGGAATATTCCGCAAAAACACATTCAAATGAATGAAATCAATTGAATATATCACCCAGCCCTAGCACACACACACCTTAATTAGCCATGATGAAGTGAGTTACATGAGAACATTAAGGGTCTTCTTCTTCAGTGATCACAGGAAGCTAGACAGACTCATGAATAATCTCATGTCTATTAAGAAGGTGGCGTCTGCTTTTATCAGGTAAGACTATTCACTCAAGACAACATCAGGAGACCAACATCAGAGGACTATTCACAACAAGGGTTGCGTCCCAAATGGCACCCTGTTCCCTATATAGTGCACTACCTTTGAACAGGGCCAGGATAAAAAATGGTGCACTAAATATGGAAGAGGGACGCACCCAGGGCCTTTTGGAGGATATCTGAGACAGAGTGGCCTGATGATTCAAACTGTATTAACAACCTACCCAAGAGTTCACAGCTGATAAATATAATAGCCCTATTCAAACGTAGTATATTATACAAGGAATAGGGTGCAAACCCTGTATGTCCCGTTGACATTATATCAGTCCTTCACAACACTTAATTCAGTCTGAATAAACACCATATATGGGCTCAATCAGTGACCGTACTACCACCACACCAGCGGTTACGAGTCATGACCGTTTAGTCACGGTAACTAGGCTTCGTAAAGCTCTGATGCTGCTGATGGTCATTGGTAGCATACCAAAGTTGTTAACTGCCTGGTACTCTGACATCAATGAAAATGTAATAAAAATCTAATCTTACACTTCATGAGAGCCCATGAGTTCATGTTGCGCAACATTTCTATAGGCTATGTAATTGTGTGAGGATACATAGTTTTGATGGCTTCTATTAAAAAGAGGAGGATCCCGTTAGCTTTCTATAGGCTACCATATTCATTTATCAACTTTCCTAAAATTAAGCACATTGCTTCGCTTTACAACAGGAGTATAGCCTACCTGGCTGGCCTGAAAATGAAGGGAAAAGTGTCCTCCATTAGCTATTTACAGTGCATTCGGAAAGTATTCAGACCCCTTCCCCTTTTCCACATTTTGTTAAGTTAGAGCCTTATTCTAAAATGGATTAAATAAAAATAAAAATAAATCTACATACTATACCCCATAACGACAAAGCAAAATTCAATAGAAATAAAAAACAGAAATACCTTAATTACATCATTATTCAGACCCCTTGCTATGAGACTCGAAATTGAGCTCAGGTGCATAGATGACAAATGTTTCCCCCTGCCCCTGTCCCTAGACAGGTGCATGATAGTGTTCCATTCTAAATCAAAACTCGTTTCAAACATATATTATTTAAGTCTATGTAAAGACAAGACTAAATCAAGAATAGTCTGATGGGTGACAATATTAGCCTATCACTTGTGAATTACATATTATCACTTGTGAATGTGCATGTTCAGTAAGGGAAGAAACAAAGCATGCCTTTTTCCCCCTCTACTTTTTCAAATCAGTCGCACACCTCATGTAGCCTAGCCCTTAGGCCTATATGTTTTGATAAGGTTTGTATAACAACTAAAGCGGCCAAATAACTTGTTAAAATGAAGCCTACCTGGCATACATAGGCGGCGGGTGAGTTTCAAGTTTGGGGAAGATCATTTTAACCATTCAACATTCACAATTTAGGAACATTTGCGCTTATAGCCTACTGCTGTGTGTGCATTGCTGCACTTATAATGTGAAGAAATAGCCTAAAGTTTTCAACATTTTAAGCTAAACTTTCTGATCCGTTGCATCAGCCTCATTGCTTTTAAAAGTGTTTTTGATGCGAGTGGTTGTATTAATTTGGGATCTATCGCATCCCACAAATTTCCCAGAGTATGTCTGGGAAAGAAGGACAATAGAATAGGTACAATAGAATAGGTCAACTTTTGTACTATGGGGGATAGTAAATTGACATAGGCTAGTGCTTTTGCTGTTGGCTAACATTTTCAATAGGTGCCTCAAAATTCGAAGAAGGATGCACGCAGTTGCATCCCCGATCCTCACCTGTAGCCTACTTCAGAGCTGAAATGCCCGTGAGAAGGTTCCCGATCACGTGATGGCATTGACTAATGAGAATTGACATGTCTGAGAGAGCCATGTGAGTGAGATGAGCTTCGGAGACGGTGATTGGCAGTCTGGAGCAGGGAATTATACTGATTATATTCAGGCCAAGGGCACAACGGCCACTTCGACTGCAAAAGGCAGGGATTTTTGTGGGGGAATTATGGCCACATAAGGGGAATGTCACTGGGAAATTCGAGGCCTGATGAGAATATGAGAATAAGTGTGTGCAGCCTGCACAAGAAACAAAGCAGAGCTCATGCCTTTCATGAGACTTTTTTCAAAATCATAATTAGCGTCGCATCAGGCAGCCTTAGAATGTATTTAAAATCAAAATATATACAGTAGCCGGTTTGTATCACAACTAAAGTTGCATAAATAACTGTAAATGAAGCATATAGGAGGACCTGTTTCTTTGTTAACTGTTCAACACAGGATAGACACATGTGCGCGCTACCTCAGGAATAGTTTGGAGATAATATCCTTTCTATTTTATTCCGCTTTATTCAGTTATATTCTTCATACTATAAAATAATGCCTTGAAATCCTAAGTAAATCTTGTCTGCTAAATGAACTGGTGTAGCCCACAGCCATATGGCATAGCCAGATCAGTACCTAACACCAGGACAGCTCAGAGTATGCTATTCTGTTCTTCTGAAATAGACTACATTTTCTTCATGTTTCTTTAGACCCGTCTAAAATAAATATAGATTTATTATGATGGTTTAGGCTATATTAAATGGATATAGACTTTCCACAATGTAGATGTTCCAAAGGTCTGCATCAGTGGCTTGTAGGCTGTGTGTGGAAGCCAGGAAATGCCAAACGTGTTTATGTTAATTAACGATCAATTACCGTGGGGACCGGCAGTTATTGCTTGACAATCACCGGCTGACAAAATTTCACCATACCCAAACAGACATGACCTTTGGAGTAATTGATTGAACTGATGATCTTTTTAAATGGCTGCTCAACGTTGTAAATAATTAGGTTAACAACAGCGACTGCTAAAATATCAAGAAAATGTCACACACACAAAACCACAATGTGAAATTTGTCAGACTTCATGAAGCTGGGATGACAAAGACTTTCAGAGAGAAAAAAGAAGGTGAGAGAAAGAGAGAGAAAAAGAAGGTGAGAGAGGGAGAAAGAGGGAGAAAAAGAAGGTGAGAGAGAGCGAAAGAGGGAGAAAAAGAAGGTGAGAGAGAGCGAAAGAGGGAGAAAAAGAAAGTGAGAGAGAGCGAAAGAGGGAGAAAAAGAAGGTGAGAGAGAGCGAAAGAGGGAGAAAAAGAAGGTGAGAGAGAGCGAAAGAGGGAGAAAAAGAAGGTGAGAGAGAGCGAAAGAGGGAGAAAAAGAAGGTGAGAGAGAGCGAAAGAGGGAGAAAAAGAAGGTGAGAGAGAGCGAAAGAGGGAGAAAAAGAGAGCGAGAGAGCGAGCGAGAGAGCGAGCGAGAGCGAGAGAGATCGTGAGGGACAAAGAGAGAGAAAGACGACCAGAGAGACGTAATTAAACCAGTGTGGCCAGACAAGACGATGGCTTCTGTTATCAACGTCAGGGAACTAAGTGGTGCACACAAACATAAGTTATTGCTTTCTTCACCTCATTTTCCATCTTCGCTCATCCGACTCCATCCCTCCCCCATGAATTATTCAGTTTTAATACTTGAGCGGCATGTGAGCGGCAGCTCCTTAAATAGCACTCAGCTTTCTAAAAACAGCAGAAGAGAAGAGGACACCAAGTTACCCAAACCAAGTGAATTATAGATGGCGGTCTGTTCTGCTCTGCTCTGTAGACATAAAACACAGCGGGAGGGATTATGGGAAGCTCTTAGGAGGAAGACTAAGTAACACAAGTGTTTAAATGGTTCAGACAGAGGCTGGTCTGTATATGTGTGTGTCCGTGTGTGTGTCCGTGTCCGTGTGTGTGTGTGTGTGCGCGTGTCTATACTGTATATTCCTGTCTGTCTAATCAAATAAATCATGTTCAGGGGAGCAGACCAAACACAGGCCAACATAGTAACTTTTCCAGCACTCAGACCACACGCAACTACACACACGCAACCAAGTCGTCTCTGATGTAAACTACAACACACCTTGACAAGTATATCTGGTGGGATAGGAGAGCCTGGCTGGCTCAGGCCCAGCTAGCTAGTGATCCAGCATCAACACCAACACAGCAGCACATGTGCATGGTCTTGTGTGGCTCGGCTTCTCCTTATCGGTCTGTTCGTCTCTCTGTCCGTCTGTTTGTGCGTCTGGCGTGTTGAGTTAGCAACTTAGAAGCCAATTAACTAGGCCTGCAAGATAAAGGAGCTCCAGCAGCAGGTGACTGGCTAGCCCTGGGATGGATCAGTATTGGCAGCTCTACAGAGGCTGATAGGGATGGGAAGGCTGTCTGAGCTCAGAACCTCCAACCTCCTCTCCTCCCTCCATCCCTCCTCCAGGTTTCTCATTAGAGCAAATTTCACTCGTTCAGTGATGGGTTTTTAATTAGGCAAAACAATAAGAAACAGGACATTATCTTTCTGTGCAGATGTCCACAGACTGTTCTCTCTCTCTGCTCTGGTGCCTGACTGGTGGAAGTACTGTAGTGTACGGGAGCATCCACAGACTGTTCTCTCTCTCTGCTCTGGTGCCTGACTGGTGGAAGTACTGTAGTGTACGGGAGCATCCACAGACTGTTCTCTCTCTCTGCTCTGGTGCCTGACTGGTGGAAGTACTGTAGTGTACGGGAGCATCCACAGACTGTTCTCTCTCTCTGCTCTGGTGCCTGACTGGTGGAAGTACTGTAGTGTACGGGAGCATCCACAGACTGTTCTCTCTCTCTGCTCTGGTGCCTGACTGGTGGAAGTACTGTAGTGTACGGGAGCATCCACAGACTGTTCTCTCTCTCTGCTCTGGTGCCTGACTGGTGGAAGTACTGTAGTGTACGGGAGCATCCCACAGACTGTGAGAAACCAGTCAGTCTAAAATGGCACACTATTCCTGATGAGCCCTAGTCATAAGTAGTGCACCCTATAGGGGAAAAAGGGTGCCATCACAGATCCTCGCCTCCTCAGTGAGCGTGAAGCTAAAGGCTCCCTCCCTCAGCAGTTAGAGGAGAATGAAGGCAGTGGGTGGTTCCTCTGTGTCTGTACCAGGTGTGGTTATCATAGCCTACACTGAGAGGAACTAGGAGACCAGAGAAGAAATTGCCAATTAGAGAGCTGCTTGGACTGGCTTTGTGGTAGGGAGAGCTGTTTGACACCCCAGCCATAATGTATGTATGTATGTATGTATGTATGTATGTATGTATGTGTGTATGTGTGTATGTGTGTATGTGTGTGTGTGTGTGTGTGTGTGTGTGTGTGTGTGTGTGTGTGTGTGTGTGTGTGTGTGTGGATCCCGGAGGAAGACACTGTGGACAGGGAAGAGGGCCAGCCGGGTTCGATCATTCACAACGCAAGAGAGAAGTTCTGTTTAATGCTGATTCATTAGACTAAACAGACTCTGATCATGACCTTCTAAACACCATCAGCCACATCAATCTTATATATATATATATTAACAGTCATGACACATACACTACCCCAGAACAACCCATGACCGGAGGGATGACTGATTCAAAGGCCACAACATGGCATGGTGTAGTGGGTTTAGGGAAAACAGAGGGATGTGCTGGAGAGAAGTACCAAAGGACAGTGCTAGGGGAAAGGAAGGAAGAGAGGGAGAAGACAAAGAGAAGGGGAAGGAGAGAGTGAGGGGTGAAGGAAAGAGAAAGGAAGACAAGGGAGAGAAGGATGAGCGACACAGGAAATAATGACATGAATTATAGCCTTGCTACGTCTCTTCTGATCATATCCTCTTTGATGACTACACGCCAAGTCCCTCCCTCTCAACGACTGCTTGACTGTCAATCAAAACACTCAACGATGCTTGACGACAGTTGCCGTTGACCCACTTCTTGCGGGCGCCCTTGCTTGGTTGGTCGGATGCCTGGCATCTCGCCCCCATTAACGTCCCGCCTCATCACTATACCGATCACTCGTCTGATCCTGCCTCGCCTTCCCTCAACTCTATACACTAGTCCTGATACGCTGTGCTGTCTGAGGGAGAAGTCAGAGTGGCAGTCTGCATTAAGACCTGCATGGTCAACCACTCCTGTCCCCCTGCCTGTTCAGTGAGCCAGGGTCGGGCACCAACGTCAAAGTCATACTGCCACACGCACTCGACTAGAGAGAGAGGCAGACACAGGTCATTCACAGTCGGAGGACACAACTCTCTCTGACAGTGAGCTAGATAATTTGCAGTGTGCAGAGTTGGGCCGGCATCAAGTACAATGCATGCTGCCATGACACAGAGAGATGCCAGCGAGACAAACACGTGACCAAAGGGAGGACACTACTGTATCTGACAGTGAGAGAGCCGGATAACTTTAGAGCCAGTTGAAAGGCAGCTCAGACCAAAATAACCGAGATCTAGTAGTCTGTGAACTTTATCCTGTAAAGCCCTCAAATTCAAATGCGGACCTCGAAACCAGTTCCACTTCTTTTTTACATTGAACAAAAATATAAATGCAACATGCAACAATTTCAAAGATTTTACTGAGTTACAGTTCATATATGTAAATCAGTCAATTGAAATAAATTCATTAGACCCGAATCTATGAATTTCACATTACTGGGAATACAGATAAGGTTGGTCACAGATATCTTAAAAACAAAGGATCAGGCGTGGATAAGAAAATCCGTCAGTATCTGGTGTGACCACGATTTGCCTCATGCTGCGTGACATTTCCTTCGCACAGAGTTGATCAGGCTATTGATTGCGGTCTGTGGAATATTGTCCCACTTCTCTTCAATGGCTGTGCGATGTTGCTGTATATTGGTGGGAACTGGAACACACTGTTGTACACGTCAATCCAGGGCATCCCCAACATGCTCAATGGGTGACATTTTCAGCTTCCAGGAATTGTGTACAGATCCTTGCGACATGGGACCGGGCATTATCATGCTGAAACATGTGGTGATGGTGGCGGACGAACAGCACGACAATGGGCCTCAGGATCTGCCACTGAAAAACACCTCCACAACATGATGCTGTCACCACCATGCTTCACCATAGGGATGGAACCAGGCTGAATCTTGGTTTCATCAGACCAGAGAATCTTGTTTCTCAAGGTCTGAGAGTCTTTAGGTGCCTTTTGGCAAACTGCAAGTGGGCTGTCATGTACCTTTTACCATAAAGGCGTGATTGGCGGAGTGCTGCAGAGATGGTTGTCCTTCTGGAAGGTTCTCCCATCACCACAAAGGAACTCTAGAGCTCTGTTAGAGTGACTATCGGGTTCTTGACCAATGCCCTTCTCCCCTGACTGCTCAGTTTGGCCGGGCAGCCAGCTCTAGGAAGAGTCCTGATGGTTCCAAACATCTTCCATTTAAGAATGATGGAGGCCACAGTTCTTGGGGACCTTCAACGCTGCGGACATTTTTTGGTACCCTTCCCCAGATCTCTGCCTTGACCTCATGGCTTGGTTTTTGCTCTGACATGTACTGTCAACTGTGGGACCTTATATTGACAGGTGTGTGCCTTTCCAAACCAATTTTCAAATCAATTTACCACAACTTTTAGAAACATCAAGGATGATGGAAACAATGGAAACAGTATGCACCTGAGCTCAATTCCGAGTGTTATAGCAAAAGGGCTGAATACTTACGTAAATCAGGTATTTCTGTTTTTTTTATTTTATTATAAATGAATAAGGCTGTAACGTAACAAAATGTGGAAAAAGTCAAGGGGTCTGAATACTTTCCGAAGGTACTGTATGATGAAGTTTGTTTTAGTCAGTTCAAATACAGTTAAGAACAAAGGCAATATTATGCACTCAGGCCTTCATTAGCACAGTGGAGTGTGTTGGTCTGTCAGAATCAATATGAACACAATATAGCACTGCCTTAAAAGTCGAAGACTGCGTCACAAATGGCACCCTATTCCCACATATTGCACTACTTTTCACCGTTTGCCTTATGGGTCCTGGTCAAGAGTACTACACTATTAGGGAATAGGGTGACATTTGGAACGAAGAGCAGGCTAAACAAACAAAGACACAGCTCAGCAGAAGTGATTTCACAGTATATTTCTCTGCGTAAATGAAAATGTAATGCTCTGTAGCTTACTGTACTTTCAAAGGAGCAGGCGTGTCCTCAAAATGGGAGGGTTGCTGAAAACGTGGGTTTTTTCCAAATCAATAAGTGTGATAACATCTAATATTACTGCTGTTGTGATGGAGAAACGAGAACATGAATGACAGAGACACTTTGGCCACCGACAGATTAGGATAAACAGGGGCAATTGGGGAGCCACTGGGACTTGGCCATTGATATAAAGCTACAGGCACCAAGTAAAGAGTTCTTACAATAGGGGACAGTGTAAACAGAGGTGACAGTGGCTGACTGGCTGACCAACCAGGCACCCCTTTCTTCATCATCAGAGATGGGCTGATCTCGAGGGCTGCAGCTTGGCTGTCTCTGCCATGAGATGGACAGAATGCAAAGGGGGAGGAGAGAGAGAGTGTGAGAGAGACAGAGTCTGTGTGTGAGAAAGAGCACGGGAGAGAATGAACATCAGAAAGGGGGCGAAGCTCTGGTGATGAATGAGAGAGATAGAGGGATGAGATTAGAGGAGTGGCCCGCTGAATGAACAGATGAATGAGGTGGAAAAAGGAGAGAAAAAAAGAACAGTACAGACACCTTTGGCAACGAGGAGCGCTCCGTTCTTCTAAATAAAAGGGTCTGCTGCTAAAAATACAACAGATAGTGTGTGTGTTTGATACAGTGCCTGTGGTTTCAAAGCCTCAGACCCTTATCACATTTATTATATGCTACATTTCATTGAGATATTACATTTTCCTCATTGGCTGATTCTAGTGTTTCTAGAATGTGAAGTGACTACGGTCGGGGGATGCTAAATCCGATGCCTACTGCAAGTCCTACGCGTTGCTGTTGAATCCTCATGGGATGTGTCAAGTGTTTTCTAGTGTCTCTGTAATAGAGGTGAGACACCTCCATGGTCCTATTGGTTTACAATGACCTCGTCCGTGTTCAGATGAGCCCACTCAGAAAGCTCTTTCTCTCTCTGCCGCGCTGTCTCCCACTCTCTCCGTCTCTACCATCGTCCCACCCTTCTAATCACAGGAGAAGTTGATGATTAATATGGTTCCCAAGGCACTCCTCATCACTCTCCCATTACTCTGTTCAATGGCAGTTGGCTGGTTAGACACAGAGCCACAGAGAGAGAGAGGACACTGTTTGATTACTAATAGACTTGCTCAGTATGGTTGTGTATGTTGTGTTCTTGTGTCAGGACAAAGCCTCAGAGAA
Source organism: Oncorhynchus masou masou (assembly GCF_036934945.1). NCBI lineage: Eukaryota > Metazoa > Chordata > Actinopteri > Salmoniformes > Salmonidae > Oncorhynchus > Oncorhynchus masou. The sequence goes on along the minus strand of NC_088223.1, from coordinate 29,975,496 downwards.
AGCCACAGATCATCTTTAGAAACATTGCCAGGTCAGAAGTGTTATCTGTGCACTGTTATTAGTGTCATATCTGTGTCAGATGAGAGTACTACAATGAGTCATGTCAGTAGTGTGACCTAGAACATCTAGCATAACATCTAGCTTCCACGTCAGCATTGCTTGCTGTTTGGGGTTTTAGGCTGGGTTTCTGTACAGCACTTTGTGACATCTGATGATGTAAAAAGGGCTTTATAAATATATTTGATTGATTGATTTGATTGATCCTTGGGGTTATTGTCCTTCCTAGAGCTCATTCAGTCACTCTCCATCCATCCAATCACGCATTGCCCCACACATCTTTCATTACTGCACAGCACTGAACGGGGACGTGTGGATGTGTGCACGTGAAAGAGAGAGTGTGTGTTAGTGTGGATGCGTCTCACACACGAGAGATAGACAGAGAGAGAGAGAGAGAGAGAGAGAGAGAGAGAGAGAGAGAGAGAGAGAGAGATAGACAGAGAGAGAGATAGACAGAGAGAGAGATAGACAGAGAGAGAGAGAGAGATAGACAGAGAGAGAGAGAGAGAGAGAGGTAGACAGAGACAGAGAGATAGAGAGAGAGAGAGAGAGAGAGAGAGAGAGAGAGAGAGAGAGAGAGAGAGAGATAGACAGAGTGAGAGAGAGAGAGAGAGAGATAGACAGAGAGAGAGAGAGAGACAGAGAGAGAGAGAGAGAGAGAGAGAGAGAGAGAGAGAGAGAGAGAGAGAGGTAGACAGAGACAGAGAGATAGAGAGAGAGAGAGAGAGAGGTAGACAGAGAGAGAGAGAGAGAGAGAGAGAGAGAGAGAGAGAGGTAGACAGAGACAGAGAGAGAGAGAGAGAGAGAGAGACAGAGAGAGAGAGAGAGAGAGAGAGAGAGGTAGAGAGAGAGAGAGAGAGAGATAGACAGAGAGAGAGAGAGAGGTAGACAGAGACAGAGAGAGAGAGAGAGAGAGAGAGAGAGACAGAGAGAGAGATAGACAGAGAGAGAGAGAGACAGAGAGAGAGATGGACAGAGAGAGAGAGAGAGAGATAGACAGAGAGAGAGAGAGAGAGGTAGACAGAGACAGAGAGAGAGAGAGAGAGAGAGACAGAGAGAGAGATAGACAGAGAGAGAGATAGACAGAGAGAGAGAGAGAGAGATAGAGAGAGAGAGAGAGAGAGAGAGAGAGAGAGGTAGAGAGTAAATATGAGTGAGATAGCGTTGTTCAGGGGAAACCTGTGAAGCCTGTGTGAAAGCACCAATCCTCCGGCTGCTATCTCCTTTCTCCTGTCCCCCTGCTTGCCTCTCCTCCATGAAGGTCCCTGGAGGTCCCTCTCAGTGCAACAGTGGTGGTCGACTGTGTCAAATAGAATTACTGATCTCTCTCTCTGATAATACAAACACAGGCAGGAAGGCACCCACCCACTCTCTCGCTCTCTCTCTCTCTCTCTCTCTCATTCCATATCAGTCTAACATAGTTCAGACCCAGGTATCCTGCACGCCACAAGACTGTGTTAGCCCGTCAAGCTAAAGCCAAGGCGTTAGCTCCGGGAGGGAGCTAATGTAAGTATACAAGTCTCAGGCAAGGTTACTCATCACAAAAGCGTGATTCACAGAAAAAGGAACCAATTGGCCACCAAAGCAACCCTGTACAATCACAGTAATGTTCTCTAATCAAGTTTCCACACCTGGAGCATCGACATGGCGTTGTCTCAATCCATCTTGTCAGACAGGAAATGACATGGGAGATAATGTGAGCTTCATCATAAAAGGGCCACCCCCCCTATAACTCATTCTACCTAGAATGATGATATGTGGTAGTAACAGCTCTGTGTTAATGTTACCATCACGAGACACACATCCATCTGGTCTGTAATACACTGACCGGGTTGCTCTGTAAAGAGCAATGATGCACACTAGAGTGTGTAGATAGACATAGTCCATCATAATTGATGATGACCGTGACCCATCGTACATTAGGAAGTATCAGAAGCGCAGTGAGTTAACAGACGGCTGGTGAGATCTGTGTCTGGTCCACTGATTACTTGTGAAATTCTACACGGAGCTCATAGCTTGGGCATAAAGACTGTTTTGTGCCTCTCTTCACGTGAAGAAGGCAGGCAGTTTGCCAACACGGTAGACTCCCTGTGATGTGGTTAATGATACCACTCAGACTGTAGCTCACACAGCCAGGGAAACAGGCAGGGAAGAGAGAGGGGTGCTGGGAGAAAGACAGGGAGAGGCAGGGAAGAGAGGGGTGCTGGGAGAAAGACAGGGAGAGGCAGGGAAGAGAGAGGTGCTGGGAGAAAGACAGGGAGAGGCAGGGAAGAGAGAGGTGCTGGGAGAAAGACAGGGAGAGGCAGGGAAGAGAGAGGGGTGCTGGGAGAAAGACAGGGAAGAGAGAGGGGTGCTGGGAGAAAGACAGGGAGAGGCAGGGAAGAGAGAGGGGTGCTGGGAGAAAGACAGGGAGAGGCAGGGAAGAGAGAGGGGTGCTGGGAGAAAGACAGGGAAGAGAGAGGGGTGCTGGGAGAAAGACAGGGAGAGGCAGGGAAGAGAGAGGTGCTGGGAGAAAGACAGGGAGAGGCAGGGAAAGAGAGGGGTGCTGGGAGAAAGACAGGGAAGAGAGAGGGGTGCTGGGAGAAAGACAGGGAGAGGCAGGGAAGAGAGGGGTGCTGGGAGAAAGACAGGGAGAGGCAGGGAAGAGAGAGGGGTGCTGGGAGAAAGACAGGGAAGAGAGAGGGGTGCTGGGAGAAAGACAGGGAGAGGCAGGGAAGAGAGGGGTGCTGGGAGAAAGACAGGGAGAGGCAGGGAAGAGAGAGGTGCTGGGAGAAAGACAGGGAAGAGAGAGGGGTGCTGGGAGAAAGACAGGGAAGAGAGAGGGGTGCTGGGAGAAAGACAGGGAGAGGCAGGGAAGAGAGGGGTGCTGGGAGAAAGACAGGGAGAGGCAGGGAAGAGAGAGGGGTGCTGGGAGAAAGACAGGGAAGAGAGAGGGGTGCTGGGAGAAAGACAGGGAGAGGCAGGGAAGAGAGGGGTGCTGGGAGAAAGACAGGGAAGAGAGAGGGGTGCTGGGAGAAAGACAGGGAGAGGCAGGGAAGAGAGAGGGGTGCTGGGAGAAAGACAGGGAGAGGCAAGGAAGATAGAGGGGTGCTGGTACTGATGAAGGACCTCCTCTCCCCATCCAATGAGATGGCGTCAGGGCATAGAGTGGTCCAATAGCAGGTAGTGCTGAGGTCTCCACCAGAGGACAAGTTAGACCGCAGCTTCCCTCAACCACCAGGGAACCTGAAGGGAGTGAGGGAGCTGAGAGAGAGGTGGTTGTATTCAGAGGACGATGCCAGGCTGAGGTGGGGGTGAGATTAAATGTAGTTTCAGCCTGTGTCTGGCATTACAAAGAGCTCTGTCTTGGAGCACACACCTTCAGGAGCAGTCTCTTTTCTCTTTCTTTCCCTCTCTTACTCCCTCGTTCCCTCCCTTATTTTTCTGTCTTCCTCTCTAACCTCAGATGACTCTGGACACAGACGCCCAAAAATCTAATTACAGGCCACCCCAGACGCTAGCCCCAACCACAGTGTGCTGCATTATTCAGTTCTCTTATGGCTTTTCCACTGGCCCTTTCATGTGATCGTCGCCTGCACAGAAATCAGCTAGGCCTATATCAAAGCAACACATTTAACTGATGCAGCACACTGTGAATGCTCCCTAACGCATAATGAAAGAAAGAACTGCTGCTCATTTTGGATATGAAACCATAACAATCTGATAACCGACAGTAGATGTGGATTCTAATCGACCAAATCACAACGGTGATCGTCTGTACTAGAGGCACACGCACAGTGTAGTACGCATACAGATACAGACGTTACTCGTAGAATTATTCTGCTGCTCAACATGTTTCTTTTCTCTTGTTAGAAGTGTTTTCACCATATTGAGACCACCTGGGTGAGAATTATCTTGTTTGAGGATTGAAAACCAGCAGATTTCAGAGGGGCTCATTAGCGAAAGAACATTAGCATTTTATTAGCATACAGTATGCTAATCCTCATAATACTGCATGTGTACTCATCAACCCCTTCATGTCCGCTCACTGGAGCTGGCGATATGAAAGTGTGCGTGAGTGAGTGAGTGAGTGAGTGAGTGAGTGTGAGAGAGTGAGTGAGTGAGAGAGTGAGTGAGAGAGTGAGTGAGTGAGTGAGTGAGAGAGTGAGAGAGAGAGAGAGAGAGAGAGAGAGAGAGAGAGAGAGACTGCCTGTTTGTGTGGTTGTGTTTTTTTGCATTTTCAATGAACATGTAATTAATGCACATGCTCCTTTATTAGCATAGCCGTTTAGTGTTTTCTTCGTCATTCCACTTAGCTTCAAATCATTGCTGTTATCCATATCGCCTGTTAGGACGTAAGTCTCTTCAAACATCCATCCATAAAGGTAAGAGCAAACCTCGTTGGACTGGGATGAATCCCAAATTGCACCCCACAAAGACAGCTACCTAATGGCTCGAGCGGAATCGGTGGAACGGTATCAAATGCGTCAAAACCATGGTTTTGATGCCATTCCATTTGTTCCGACCGAGCCATTATTATGAGCTGTCCTCCCCTCAGCAGCCTCACACGACTCCAGTCTCCAGCACTGTTTCTTCAGAACCAGGAGAGATGTCTGAGTGGGATTCTGCAGTAGACAAATAATGGGATACAGCTCCTGTCGGAATAATAGATGACAGTAGAAGGCCTTTAGTTCTGCCTCCTCAACCAAGTGTGAGGCTAACAGTACTGCTCACACGCACGCGCGCACACACACACACACACACACACACACACACACACACACACACACACACACACACACACACACACACACACACAATGTGGCTAAACAGTTGTGAGTGGTGCTGTGTCTCAGACAGTCAATAGTGAAAACGGCTCCTGGATGACTAACTACAGCGCCTTCAGAAAGTATTCACACCCCTTAACTTGTTCCACATTTTGTTGTGTTGCAGCCTGGATTTAAAATGAGATTGTGTGTCACTAGCCTACACACAATACCCCATAATCTCAAAGTAGAATTAGGCTTTTTGAAATGTTTACAAATTAATACAAAAATGAAAAGCCGAAATGTCTTGAGTCAATAAGTATTCAAGCCCTTTGTTATGACAAGCCTGAATAAGTCACATCATAAGTTGAATGGACTCACTGTGTGCAATAATGATTTTTGAATAACTACCTCATCTCCGTACTTGGTGACTTATTTACAGTTAGAGTTTAATGGCTGTGATAGGAGAAAACTGAGGATGAATCAACGACATTGTAGTGACTCCACAATAACAACCTAAATTAGAGAATAAAAATATTCCAAAATATGGGATGCAATAAGACACTAAAGTAAAATGGCAAAAAATGTAGCAAAGAAATTAACTTCATGGCCTGAATAAAAGTGTGGGCAAATTCAACACGTCACTGAGTACCACTCTTCATATTTTCAAGTATGGTGGTGGCTGCACCATGTCATGGGTATATTTGTCATCGGAAAAAGTAGGGAGTTTAAGATTTAAAAAAAGGAATAGAGGTAAGCAAAGGCAAAATCAGTGTGTTTACCAACAGACACTGGGAGACATTCCTCTTTCAGCAGGACAATAAAACCTAAAACACAAGACCAAATATACACTGTAGTTGCTTACCAAAATGACATTGAATGTTCCTGAGTGACTTAAATCGACTTAAAAATCTACGGCAAGACTTGAATATTGCTGTCTAAGCAATGATCAACAACCAACTTGACAGCTTGAAGAATTTTTAAAATAATAATGTACAAATATTGTACAATCCATGTGGATAATGTACAATCCAGGTATGCAAAGCTCTTAGACACTAACCCAGAAAGACTCACAGCTGTAATCACTGACAAAGGTGATTCTAACTTGTCAGGGGGTTGAATACTTATGTAATCCAGCTATATTAGTGTTGTATTTTTAATATATAAATATATATATATATGTATATATTTTTTTACAAATGTTATCTTTTTCCCCCCACTTTGACATTAGACTATTTTGAGTACATCATGGACAGAAAATGGCAATTAAATCTGTAACTTTTTGTGCAACCTGACCATATTTACATAGACATGTGAGTTATAGATCTGTCATTCTCATTGAAAGCAAGTACAAGAAGATCTGTAGATCTGTTCTATGTGCACTATTTCTATGCTTCCCAGTCTTAAGTTTCCTTTTTGCATCTTTTACTTTCGGTTTTGTACACAAGCATCAAACAGCTGAAAATACAATATTTTGGGTTATGGAAAAGATATTTTCACAACGGTTTAGATGGTACAATAATTTTCTACACTATACTTGCTTGTTCTGTTAGATAAACTGAAATTAGACAAACTATTCAAAATGTAGCAACCAGGAAATATCAGAGCGATTCATACATAGTGCATCATTAAATCCATATGAATCCCAGCTTGTAACGATTGATATGTGGAAAAAGTCGAGGGGTGTGTATACTTTCTGAAGGCACTGGAGGTTACTAGGGTACCCACTCCCTCACCAGTCCTCTCCCCTTGCATGTAGTTAGCTCATCAGCTGGTCAGTGAGATGCATGGTGGCAGAATGCTAGATGCCTTGGCATTGTGAGGAGTGCTGTTGATGTGTGTGTGTCTGTGTGTTCATGCCAGGCGCCCCGTGCTGTTGGCTACTCAGCATTGGTCGGAGGAAACGTGCCGTGGCAGAAGGTTGGATGTCTTTTAAACACTGCCAACTGGGTCCACCAACACACCACTAACATGACGACAACCATTTGGGAGCGCACTCCTCCATGTGAGTCATTGCTCTGTGGAATCAGAGAGCCCAACCTGCCATGTAGTGACACTGAACCCAGAGACCAGGTGACAGTGGCAGCAGGGCCATTGGAGGATTTGTAGTGGCCGGCTTTACAGCATGCTCCTCTCCTATGACTAACACAATGTGATGACTTCTGTCAATCAAGGGTAGAACATTGAGTTTGTGAGGTCTTGTCAGGGCTAGGCCAATCCGCCCTTGTGTGAGTTGATCTGCAGTTCTCAATGTCACCTGGCTGTGAGTTTGTGTTCTGATGTGTGTGTGTCCTCTCGGTGGGGAAGCCAGTGAAAGAGAGTTTATAGTCAGGGTGACCTGTGAGTCACTGTGTGTGAACAGATGGGGACACCCCTGTGTGTGACAGTTACTGGCTGCCCTCTACCCATCTGGTGTTCAGGTCAGGAGGCCCTGCTCTCTCTGAGGACATATGACAAATGAGCTGTCTGTCTGTGTGTGCGTGCATATGTGTGTGTATAACTATAGACTAGTTGATACGGTCAATTCAATCTAGCCATTATAGATGAATTGCCCATTTACATTATCAATATATAGAAAGCAGTCACCCGATCTTTAAAACACCCTGCTGCAACTCCAGTTGATGATTGATGGTAGCTGTATGTGAATTCCTCCACCTCTCCAGCCGCCACACTCCCTGTAAAATTAGCTTTAGCCTCAGTGACTCACTAGGTCCTGTATTAAAATCCTATTAAAAGCATCTTTGAGGTTATAATGGCACGTTATATTTAGGTGTGTTTGACCAATTTGCATCATTACGCGGGAACAGCTGTGGAATCCCCTGCATCTCCCCAGGGGAAGCCTTTGGCATGTGGCTACTCTGGTAGTTAAATGGAATTAGCTATCAAATAATATTGCTATCACTTGCTACTTTAATGACTCATATAGGAGTCTGCTGCCGCTCATAACAAAGGCAGCTGGAGAAAAAAGGCTGCAGGGTTACATTACTGGAGTCAGCAAAGAGCTTTTTATTTCAAAAAGCAATCTAGTATAGGCCATAATAATCCCAAGGTAGGATCAGAAACATAGATATTTCATTAGCTTAAAAAGTAATGAGTAGATGCATGCAGGTAAATGTCCAGCCCCTGATGAGTCAGTCCACTTACAGTGTTACACTGACTGTCCAGTAGATACAAACACAACTAGAACATTACAACTGGGACGACTGTTGCACAGCACATTTGACAGTATAGAGTGTGTGAAGCCACAGTAGGTTGGTCCAACATTTAAAGAGTATGTTTTTATTTGTCCTAAAATGGTCAAATTGTTCCCACAGTGTATGTGGTGTTGTTCATTAGCCTTGTAAATGTGAGTGTGTGCACTATTCATTTGGGCTGGGCCAAGTGTGTGTTCGGCCATAAGAAAGATGAGCTGGCTTTAACTAGGCTCGCTCACAAGTGGCCCTGGTCCCAAAGTCCAGGTCTCCTGCCTCCAGGAATGGCGCACGACGCGCGCACGACACACACACACACACACACACACACACACACACACACACACACACACACACACACACACACACACACACACACACACACACACACACACACACACACACACACACACACACACACACTCTCTCTCTCTCTCTCTCTCTCTCTCTCTCTCTCTCTCTCTCTCTCTCCTGGCCTAGAAATATAAATGTGAAATGTCCCTATGTATTCTCTATTAGGCTAGCCTGTAAACCAGTCATAAAGTGCTGCTCTAAGACAGCGTACTGACTGGGGAGGGAGTGGAAATAGCAACTACAGTCTGTGTGATTACACAGAGTGAATCCATCATTAATATTCTCTAAAATCAATGCCTGTCCTCCTGGAAGAGATTACAGTTTATAAACACGTCACAAATCCAATACCTCAAATTTGTGAACCGCAAGAATGTCATTGTGTGTGTGTTTAGAGTCGTCAGGGTGTGTGTAGTTGCCAGTGTGTTTGTGTGCGTGTGTTTAAAGTCATCAGGGTTTGTGTATTTGCCAGTGTGTGTGTATATAAAATGGTCCGTTACACTTTGAGAATCTGAGGCATTGTGTTGTGTGACAAAACTGCACATTTTAGAGTGGCCTTTTATTGTCCCCAGCACAAGGTGTACCTGTGTAATGATCATGCTTTTTTATCAGCTTCTTGATATTCCACACCTGTTAGGTGGATGGATTATCTTGATAAAGGAGAAATGTTCACTAACAGGGATGTAAACACATTTGCGCAAAACATCTGAGAGAAATAATCTTTTTGTGCAGATGGACAGTTTCTGGGATCTTTAATTTCAGTTTATGAAACATGGGACCAACACTTTACATGTTGCGTTTGGACTGATGTTCAGTATAAGTGTGGCCCTGGTCCCTGGTGGGTTGGGAAACTCAATTGATGGAGAGAGGCTGGGGGAGAGAAAGCTGTGGCTGAGGCTATGAAGACAGAAAGCACTTCTGTGAGTAACAGAGACTGTATAAGCCACATAAGTGGTCGCTTTGGACCCGCAGCCGCTAGGGGGCCCAACCCCCCCAAAAAAACTAATTCTGGGTCAGTCAACTTACTATTGAGGGTAAGAACAGTAGAATACACCAGGTACATTTTTATTATTTGGTTGTGCATAAGCAGTTTTTCGCTTGTTATGTCAGCCACGGAGAGTCACTTAATTAGCAATGTCAGCTAACCATTTTTAGATTTGTGGTTAGTCTAGCCAGCTATCTAAATATGTAAAAATCATGGCTGAATACCGACCGGGCACGCAGAGGAACATTTAGGAGTTTTCTCTGCTCTGCTGATGAGTATTTCTCTCCACTCATACAGAAGTAATAAAGGCCACTAATTTGGGCTGATATTTATTATTGTATTTTTTTTAAATCAGGGGTGCTGCAGCACCATCAACACCCCTCCGGCCTGCATCTATGGTTATTATTGGTCTAATAACTAATTTATCACGTCACCATGGAAGTCAAAACATCATGTTTACAATGTCACAATATTATTCCAACCGTATAGTGTGGAAATATATATAAAACACAGGTAAATCATGTTTTTTACTACACTGGGCCTTTAATTCTGCAACATTTCCTCTATGGCCCATGGTAGAATATGTAGAATTGCACTTTTTTTTTCCACTAAAATGTTTTGCCATGGGGTGGAGGGCCCACCATCCATCCTCTTAGGGCCCCCAAAAGGCCCTCAGCTGTTCGTCACTGTTTAAACAACACCATGAAGGCTGGTTCATACCTAGGACCTCGTGAGAGAAACACTAGCCATGCCAACTGGTGAGGGGTAAAACAAAGGTCATTGGGACTCTAATATGAGAATTAATAGTCTGTGTGTTTCAAGTGTGTTTCAATTCAAATCAGGTAAGATTAAACCATGTTGATTTGTGATCAATTTTTTTTTTTTTTGTAATTATCCCAAAGAAGCCCCGAAGGAGAAACTTAAAAGTCAGTGATTGGTCCATGATTGTCATCAGTCAAAGGGTTTTCAGGATCTAGAGCTGGACAAATATCCTATTAGTGGCCTGTAGAAAATAATTGGGCCATTTATTGTATAGTTACTCTGGCTGAAACCGCTGCTTTAAATGAGACAGAGAGAGAGAGAGAGAGAGAGAGAGGGAGACAGCGAGACAGAGAGAGAGGGAGAGAGAGAGATCGAGCAACGGCGAGAGTGCAAGAGAGAGAGAGAGAGAGGGGGGAGACAGAGAGACAGCGAGACAGAGAGAGAGAGAAAGACAGAGAGACAGCGAGACAGAGCGAGAGAGAGAGAGGGGGAAGACAGAGAGACAGTGAGAGAGAGAGAGAGACAGAGAAACAGCGAGACAGAGAGAGACAGCGAGACAGCGAGAGAGAGACAGAGAGACAGCAAGACAGAGAGAGAGAGAGAGACAGACAGAGAGACAGCGAGACAGAGAGAGAGAGAAAGACAGAGAGACAGCGAGACAGAGAGAGAGAGAGACAGAGAGACAGCGAGACAGAGAGAGAGACAGAGAAACAGCGAGACAGAGAAACAGCGAGACAGAGAGAGACAGCGAGACAGCGAGAGAGAGACAGAGAGACAGCAAGACAGAGACAGAGAGAGAGAGAGACAGAGACAGAGAGACATAGAGAGAGAGAGAGAGCGAGACAGAGAGAGAGACAGAGAGACAGCGAGACAGAGAGAGAGAGTGACAGAGAGACAGCGAGACAGAGAGACAGAGAGAGAGAGACAGAGAGAGAGAGAGAGGGAGAGAGACAGCGAGAGAGAGAGAGACAGAGAGACAGCGAGACAGAGAGAGAGAGAGACAGAGAGAGAGAGAGAGAGAGACAGAGAGACAGCGCACGAGAGAGAGAGAGAGAGAGAGAGAGAGAGACAGAGAGAGAGAGAGAGACAGCGCACGAGAGAGAGAGAGGGAGAGAGAGACAGAGAGAGAGAGAGAGAGAGAGAGAGAGAGAGAGAGAGAGAGACAGAGAGACAGAGAGAGAGAGAGAGAGAGAGAGGGAGACAGGGAGACAGCGAGACAGAGAGAGAGGGAGAGAGAGAGATCGAGCAACGGCGAGAGTGCAAGAGAGAGAGAGAGAGAGGGGGGAGACAGAGAGACAGCGAGACAGAGAGAGAGAGAAAGACAGAGAGACAGCGAGACAGAGCGAGAGAGAGAGAGGGGGAAGACAGAGAGACAGTGAGAGAGAGAGAGAGACAGAGAAACAGCGAGACAGAGAGAGACAGCGAGACAGCGAGAGAGAGACAGAGAGACAGCAAGACAGAGAGAGAGAGAGAGACAGACAGAGAGACAGCGAGACAGAGAGAGAGAGAAAGACAGAGAGACAGCGAGACAGAGAGAGAGAGACAGAGAGACAGCGAGACAGAGAGAGAGAGAGAGACAGAGAAACAGCGAGACAGAGAAACAGCGAGACAGAGAGAGACAGCGAGACAGCGAGAGAGAGACAGAGAGAGAGAGAGAGACAGAGACAGAGACAGAGAGACATAGAGAGAGAGAGACAGCGAGACAGAGAGAGAGAGTGACAGAGAGACAGCGAGACAGAGAGACAGAGAGAGAGAGACAGAGACAGCGAGACAGAGAGAGAGAGAGAGGGAGAGAGACAGCGAGAGAGAGAGAGACAGAGAGACAGCGAGACAGAGAGAGAGAGAGACAGAGAGAGAGAGAGAGACAGAGAGAGAGAGAGAGACAGAGAGACAGCGCACGAGAGAGAGAGAGAGAGAGAGAGAGAGAGAGAGAGAGAGAGAGAGAGAGACAGCGCACGAGAGAGAGGGAGAGAGAGACAGAGAGAGAGAGAGAGAGAGAGAGAGAGAGACAGAGAGACAGAGAGAGAGAGAGAGAGACAGAGAGACAGAGAGAGAGAGACAGAGAGAGAGAGAGAGAGACAGCGCACGAGAGAGAGAGAGAGAGAGAGAGAGAGAGAGAGAGAGAGAGACAGCGAGAGAGAGAGAGAGAGAGAGAGACAGAGAGAGGGGGGAGGCATAAAGGGTGAGAGTACAGTGCATTTGTAAATTATTCATACCTCCGTTACGTTGCAGCCTTATTCGAAAATGTATTACATTTCTTATCATCAATCTACACACAATACCCCATAATGACACACACACACACACACACACACACACACACACACACACACACACACACTAGTATACAGATCTATTGTTGATACAGGCTAATCTATTGTTATCTATTGTTGATACAGGCTAACTAATTAAGTCTAATTGGGGAGGTGACCAAGAACCCAATGGTCACTGACAGAGCTTCAAAGTGTAATTTAGACCGACAGGACATGCATATCTGTCGCCACAAAGAGAGACTGAGGAAGTCAAACAACCCTATGATCTCACTGAACTGACACAGACCAGAGAATAGAAGCAAAGGATCCTGGTAGTCTTGGGAAATTACTAAGTGCAAGGTATTATGCGGGTGTGAGAAAATGTTGCTCTGCTATCTAGGTCCTCTAGCTATTTGAGGAAATAATGAGTGGAATAGAACCAATTAGACCTAATCTGTATACTGTAACTGTAACTATCTGTATACTGTAACTATAACCTAGTAAAGCAGCAGTTACTTTCTACAGTGTGGTATCAGTCCACAGGTCCCTGGTAATAGTGGTCGCTAGGAGGTAGCAGAGGAAGTACATTTAGGGATTAAATGGAGTGGAGCTGCCAAAACATTGCAGGAGGAGATATAGGGCACCACATTCATTTTAAGATGGATGCTTTTGGCAGGGACCATGTTCTCAGCTCAGTCACTCACTCGCTCTGCTGCCTGCCTGCCAGGGAATTTAGCTCTTAGTCATAATATGCATCCCAAATCGCACCCTATCCCCTACGCAGTGAACTACTTTTGACACTATATGGGGATGGGGTGCGATTTGGGACGCAGTCTTAGGGCAGGGTCTAGTCTGCCCTGGTGCTACAGTACCGCCTGCCTGTGTTTCCAAGGTATTGCTGTGCAGGGAAGGGAAATGGATGGAAGGGAAGTTGGCATGCAGACCATGGAGAACTCCAGAAAATATTGGCAAAGTTTGTGGATGAAAGCTGGTCTCCACCGTGGTCTCTCCCATCCATACTAAACAACGACATGAGACTCATTAGAACTAACAGCTCTCGCCTCTTCTTCCTCTACGTCTGTCTGATCTGCATAATATTAAGCAGGATTGCGTCATCTTCCCTTAGAGTCTACAGCCTCCTCTGCTCTGCCCATTGTGTGCACAGAGAGACAGGTAGAGGGAGAGTGGTAGCAAAGAGAGAGAGAGAAAGAGCAGCTTTATAAATAAACTAACTGGTGGGATAGCTGAAACTAATTACAGACCAGGAGTGGTGTTCCATTGTGTGTGTGTGTGTGTGTGTGTTCAATTGTCTTCAAAAACCAGCTTGGCCAGGGGAATAATGGCAGACCAGCCACCGGCAGGAACAAAAGGCTGTGGCGTGTTAAAGGGAGTTGAAGTGTAGAAACCACACACTACCCTGAAGTGAGAACGCCACCAAGGAACTATGATTGATTGTGTGTGTGTGTGTGTGTCTATGTGTGTGTGTGTCTATGTGTGTTTGTTCAGCCAGCTGGAGAAGTCAGCCATGCAAGGACTGGCTATAGAGAGCCCAAACAAAGCCTTGTTTTGTGACTTGGCTAATCACCACTGTGAATCTGCGCATGGACAATATTTAAGGCTATGCCCTGGTCTTTCATGTTTCAATCTAGGCCGACTGCACAGCCATGTATGAAATAAATAGCATACACTTGAAAATGTAGGCTCCCATGCCTGCGTCCCAAACGGCACCCTACTCTCTATAGAGTGCACTACTTTTGGTCAAAGGTACACTAGTGCACTGTATAGGGAATAGCGTGCTATTTGCAGAGTACGGTGGCTTCATACCCCTTGACTTAATCCACATTTTGTTGTGCCTGAATTCAAAATGGATTAAACAGATTTCTTTCCACTCATCTACACACAATACTCCATACTCACAAAGTGAAAACAAAGCGTTCTGATATTTTTTGCCAATTTATTGAAAATCTAATTTACATAAGTAGTCACATAAGTAGTCACACCCTTGAGACAATACTTTGTAGAAACACCATGGCAGCGATTACAACTGTGAGTATTAATGGGTACATCTCTAAGAGCTTCCCACACCTGCCCATTATTATTTTCAAAATTATTCAAGCTCTGTCAAATTGGTTGTTGATCATTGCTAAACAACCAATATCAGGTTTTGCCAAAGATATTCAAGTATATCTAGGTCAAAACTGTGACTCGACCACTCAGGAACACTCCAATGTAGATTTCGCCCTGTGTTTTAGGCGATTGTCCTGCTAAAGGTGAATTGATCTCCCTGTGTCTGGGGAATGCACACTAGAAATTGACCTGTGCTTAGCTCCATTCTGTTTTTTTTGTTATCCTGAAATACTCCCAAGGCCTTAATAATGATTACAAGCATACCCATAACATGATGCAGCCACCAGTATGCCTGAAAATATGGAGAGTGGTACTCAGTAATGTGTTCTATTCGATTTGCCCCAAACATAACACTTTTGATTCAGGAGATAGTGCTTTGCCACATTTTGGAGTATTACTTTAGTGACTTGTTGCAAACAAGATGCATGTTTTGGAATATTTGTATTCTTCCTTTTCACTCTGTCAATTAGGTTAGTATTGTGGAGTAACTACAATGTTGTTGATCCACCCTCAGTTTTTTTCCTATCACAGCCATTAAACTGTAAGTGTTTTAAAGACACCATCGGCCTCATGGTGAAATCCCTGAGTTAAAAAGGACACCTGTATATTAGTAGTGAGTGGGTGTATTGATACACCATCCAAAACGTAATTTAACTTCACCATGATATTCGGTGTCAGTTTTTTTTTACCAATCTAGCCTTCTTTGAAAAACCTACCTGGTCTTTGTGGTTGAATCTGTGCTTGAAATTAATTTCTCGAATAAGGGACCTTACAGATAATTGTATGTGTGGGGTACAGAGATGAGGTAGTCATTAAAAATCATGTTAACCACTATTACTGCACACACAGTGAGTCCATGCAACTTATTATGTGACTTGTTAAGCACATTTTTACTCCTGAACTTATTTAGGCTTTGCCATAACAAAGGGGTAGAATACTTATTGACTACTTAAGACATGTCAGGGTTTCATTTTTTATTAATGAATTAAACAATTTCACTTTGATATTATTAGGTATTGTGTGTAGACCAGTGACACAAAATCGCAATTTAATCCATTTTAAATGCAGGCTGTAACACAACAAAATGTGGAAAAAGTAAATGGGTGTGAATACCTTCTGAATATATACTGTATGTATACAGGCCAAGCCTAGGAAGGTTTGTGTTTAGTCAAAGAAAAAACGTCATTCTCTCGATCTCCTCCCTCCTTCTCAAAGACCCTGGGTGACACTCTCTCTCCTCCATCTTCCCTCTCTCTCAGACGGCCCAGTGTGTCCCCCTCTCTCTCTCTCTCGCTCTCTATCCAATGCCCAGTGTGTATCTCTTTCTCTAAGGATATCTGACTGTGCCTGGTGACTGGCCCATTGATACGCAGTGCCGTTCATATCGGTTTGACTCCGTAAGACTGTGAATAAGTCTTTCTTTCCCATGTAGCTGCTGACGATATCTGACTGCGGCTGTAGCTAAATGAGTCCTCCGCATCGATCCAGCCAGGTCCCACAAACCAATTCCTCCAACCCCATGACGGGTGGCCTTGCTGTGGAGATGAGGGGGATAATACTGTCCCTCCCTCCCGTCCTGCACCAGCCAGACAGGTTTGTTTTTATCATTTCTTCCAATAAATGAGTGTAACATTCAGGGACGCATGTCAGCCTGTGGAGAGGAATCGATGGTCATTGCTGTGGGTCAGGCTTGCTCAGACCAACAGGTTCTGGTTGTCCAACGTGACTCATCCAGGACGTGGATCTCACAGTCCGATACCCACACACACTGCATGTGTGAGCCTGCGCCTGCCTGCCTGAAAATGATGCTTCGCAAGCTGAAAATACTCTCCTTCTCTCTCCTCTCTATAAATGACAGCCAGCCCTGCATGGGAGAAGAAGCCCTGACAGTGCCTCTTTTCCCCAGCCAGGGCTCTCAATAAAATGCAGGGCTGGCACACATGAGAAAGTAGAGTCTCCTGGTCCTCAAAGACCTGCTGTATGAGTCACCAGTGAATAAAGAATACAGTATGTCTCTTCTCAGACACCTGGAGTGACAGGGCTCTCCAGAAGCAAGCAGTCAGTCAGATGACAGCAGTCAGCAGGTGACAGCAGCTCCACAGATTCCTGCAGGTTAACTGACAGCTCTTAGTGTTTCACACACACAGCCTGCTGACAGGACAGCACACAAATGACAGACAGGCAGGCTGCTAGCCCTCGTGTGGCCCTGATCGACTGTCCTTCCTTACCCACTGAGAGCCTGTGTCATGTCCCAGCATCATCAAACTACCACAGCAGTCTTCATTGACCTGGACATCCTGATGATGAACGGAACACGGAAACTGAACACAGTAAGGGAACGTATTGCTCCCTAAGAGAGATTCACTCAGGTGGATGCGCTGCTGTTATGATGTCACTGCCTGTTACATCACAGACGGGGGGGGGGGGGTCAAAGGGTGTAGGGTGAACAATGTTCCATCCACGCCTCTCAAAGTAGTGTACTGCTGAAAGGCATACACTGGAACACAGAGTAACACCAGGGATGTAGTGGGTAAACCCAAGGAAATGCTGATCACATACTTTCATTTTCAATTAAACAATGAGGATCATCAACCTTACACAATATGTAGCACTTCATAAGTTTGTGAGATCATTACCAATATTAGAAAAAGTTGCTAAAAAGGTTGCTAAAAATGACGAGCTAAATACAGAAGTGATAACAAGAGTTATAACAAGCGCTTTTTGGTCATATCTATAAGTGCCAGACGGAAACAAATGAAGGTCGATTATTTGCCTATTCACTAATAACAGCTTTTATTTTGGTAGAACAAGAAAGTGGCTCACAGTAATTGGACAGCTCTAATCAGTTAGTGATTGTCTAAGAGAATTACACGGTAGTTTCATCAAACGTGTTATGCAATTACAAGATGACTTTATGGTCTTCACCTGGGTCTCACATTATTTTGACAGCACATTAAAATAACCAACAAACGTGCCAAACCTTAACACTATGTAAGGTCCACCAAAATTTTACACACACAAACAACAAAATAACATCCATTCAGCCAAGTAATACAAATGTGATAGTAGTGGGAAAAACACAGGTGATGGTGACACTTTGCATGACTGTGATAAAAATCTGGCCTGAGAGAGAGAGACAGAGAGAGTGTGTGAGAGAGAAAGAGAGTGTGAGAGAGCAAGAGAGAGAGAGAGGACAGAGAGAGTGAGTGAGAGAGATAGAAAGTGTGAGAGCAAGAGAGGATAGAGAGAGAAAGAGGTGATAATGCAATGTCTGAAAGATTCTCTCTTGCTCCTGACTGTGTGTAGTGTTGCATTGTGTAGCCTAATATAGTTTCCCCGAACTGTCTGAATACCTAATCATGACAAACCAGCAGGTAGCAAATAAGCTATTGGACTGATACTCTTTGCTTAGATGTTGAATCAAAGAGGCCATATATATTCAAATGAGGGAGCGGTACACACAGATGCATTTCATTCCTCAACACGCATTAAACAGTTTACTTACAATAGAGTCCCGACATGATCACCTGTACATGTAGGGTACACCAACAGCGCTATAGCTAGCTGACGGTATGTTTCACCAACAGCGCTATAGCTAGCTGACGGTATGTTTCACCAACAGTAGTATAGCTAGCTGACGGTATGTTTCACCAACAGTAGTATAGCTAGCTGACGGTATGTTTCACCAACAGTAGTATAGCTAGCTGACGGTATGTTTCACCAACAGTAGTATAGCTAGCTGACGGTATGTTTCACCAACAGTAGTATGGCTAGCTGACGGTATGTTTCACCAACAGTAGTATAGCTAGCTGACGGTATGTTTCACCAACTGTAGTCTAGCTAGCAGACTGTATGTTTCATCAACAGTAGTATAGCTAGCTGACGGTATGTTTCACCAACAGTAGTATAGCTAGCTGACGGTATGTTTCACCAACAGTAGTATAGCTAGCTGACGGTACGTTTCATCAACAGTAGTATAGCTAGCTGACGGTATGTTTCACCAACAGTAGTATAGCTAGCTGACGGTATGTTTCACCAACAGTAGTATAGCTTGCAGACGGTATGTTTCACCAACAGTAGTATAGCTAGCTGACGGTACGTTTCACCAACAGTAGTCTAGCTAGCAGACTGTATGTTTCACCAACAGTAGTCTAGCTAGCAAATGGTACGTTTCACCAACAGTAGTATAGCTAGCTGACGGTATGTTTCACCAACAGTAGTCTAGCTAGCAGACTGTATGTTTCACCAACAGTAGTATAGCTAGCTGAAGGTATGTTTCACCAACAGTAGTATAGCTAGCTGACGGTATGTTTCACCAACAGTAGTATAGCTAGCTGACAGTATGTTTCACCAACAGTAGTATGACTAGCTGACGGTATGTTTCACCAACAGTAGTATAGCTAGCTGACGGTATGTTTCACCAACAGTAGTATGGCTAGCTGACGGTATGTTTCACCAACAGTAGTCTAGCTAGCTGACGGTATGTTTCACCAACAGTAGTATAGCTAGCTGACGGTATGTTTCACCAACAGTAGTATAGCTAGCTGACGGTATGTTTCACCAACAGTAGTATAGCTAGCTGACGGTATGTTTCACCAACAGTAGTATAGCTAGCTGACGGTATGTTTCACCAACAGTAGTATAGCTAGCTGACGGTATGTTTCACCAACAGTAGTATAGCTAGCTGACGGTATGTTTCACCAACAGTAGAATAGCTAGCTGACGGTATGTTTCACCAACAGTAGTCTAGCTAGCAGACAGTACGTTTCACCAACAGTAGTATAGCTAGCTGACGGTATGTTTCACCAACAGTAGTCTAGCTAGCAGACTGTATGTTTCACCAACAATAGTCTAGCTAGCAGATGGTACGTTTCACCAACAGTAGTATAGCTAGCAGATGGTATGTTTCACCAACAGTAGTATAGCTAGCTGACGGTATATTTCACCAACAGTGGTCTTGTCACGCCCTGGTCGAAGTATATTGTGTTTGTCTGCATTTATTTGGTCAGACCAGGGTGTGACACGGGTTTTTTGTGGTGTGTTTTGTCTTGGGGGTGTATAGCATAGTCTATGGCTGCCTGAGGCGGTTCTCAATCAGAGTCAGGTGATTATCGTTGTCTCTGATTGGGAACCATATTTAGGCAGCCATATTTTTTGAGTATTTCCTTCCTAGCCTTACACGTCCTGTGCCCGCCTGTTCAGCGCTGCCGGAGCCTTTCTCCTCTACAGCGCTACCATAGTCTACCGCCTGTTCAGCGCAGCCAGAGCCTTCCTCCTCTCCTGCGCTGCTGGAGTCTCCCGCAAGTTTAGCGCAGCCAGAGCCTTCCTCCTCTCCTGCGCTGCCGGAGTCTCCCGCCTGTTCAGCGCTGCCAGAGCTTCCTCCTCTACAGCGCTGCTGGAGTCTCCTGCCTGTTCAGCGCAGCCAGAGCTGCCAGCCTGCATGGAGCAGCCAGAGCTGTCAGCCTGCATGGAGCAGCCAGAGGTGCCAGTCTGAATGGAGCAGCTAGAGATGCCAGTCTGCATAGAGCTGCCAGTCTGCAAGGAGCTGCCAGAACTGCCAGTCTGCAAGAAGCCGCCAGAGCTGTCAGTCTGCATGGAGCAGCCAGAGCTGCCAGTCAGCATGGAGCAGCCAGAGCCACCAGTCAGCATGGAGCAGCCAGATCCGTCAGTCTGCCAGGATCCGCCAGTCAGCCAGACTCTTCCAGATCTGCTAGTCAGCCAGACTCTTCCAGATCTGCCAGTGAGCCAGACTCTTCCAGATCCGCCAGTCAGCCATGATCTGCCAGAACCGCCAGCCAGCCAGGATCTGCCGGATCCAACTACCGGCCTGAGCTCCCTCTTAGTGCTGAGCTTCCTCTCAGTGCTGGGCTTCCTCTCAGTGCTGAGCTTCCCCTCAGTACTGAGCTTCCCCTCAGACCCGAGCTTCCCCTCAGTCCCAAGCTTCCCCTCAGTCCCAAGCTTCCCCTCAGTCCCAAGCTTCCCCTCAGTCCCAAGCTTCCCCTCAGTCCCGAGCTTCCCCTCAGTCCCGAGCTACCTCTCAGTCCCGAGCTGCCTCAGTACCGAGCTGCCTCAGTACCGAGCTGCCTCAGTACCGAGCTGCCTCTCAGTCCCAAGCTGCCCCTCGTTCCAGTGGGTTTCTGGGTGAGGACTAGTAGGCCATGGTGGCGGCAAGGGTGGACTATCTTAGGACTCGAGGAGGAGGGACTAAGACATTGATAGAGTGGGGTCCACGTCCCGTGCCGGAGCCCCCACCATGGACAGACGCCCACCCGGACCCTTCCCTATTGTTTTGATGTGCGTCCGGGAGTCCGCACCTTAGGGGGGGGTTCTGTCATGCCCTGGTCGAAGTATATTGTGTTTGTCTGCATTTATTTGGTCAGGCCAGGGTGTGACATGTTTTTTTTGTGGTGTGTTTTGTCTTGGGGGTGTATAGCATAGTCTATGGCTGCCTGAGGCGGTTCTCAATCAGAGTCAGGTGATTATCGTTGTCTCTGATTGGGAACCATATTTAGGCAGCCATATTCTTTGAGTATTTCGTGGGTGATTGTTCCTGTCTCTGTGTTTGTTGTCACCAGATAGGCTGTATAGGTTTTTCACGTTCCGTTTGTTGTTTTTGTATTAATCGTTTTTTCATCGTCATTAAACATGTCTCAAAAATACCACGCTGCATTTTGGTCCGCTTCTCCTTCACCAGACGAGAACCATTACAGGTCTAGCTCGCAGACTGTACGTTTAATTAGGAGACTGTACGTTTCACCAACAGCGTTCAAGGGCTGAGGGTTTAGGGCCGATGGCTGTCTGGCTGCGTTTCAAACTCAAAGTAGAGTAGAGAGCCCTCGGCCCTAAATCCTCAGCCTTTGAATCGGAGTGTACCTTAAATGTCCCTTGCCGAAGCAAGGAAGAGTGATGACCGGAGAGGCAAAGTCCTTGGTGGAAATCTTGAAGTTGAGCTTAAAAACAACCAACCGAAAGCTATTAATGTACCTAGTAAGCTAACGTAGCTAGCTTGCACTCCTGTCAGGTAGCTAGCTACCCATAGCTGGCTAGCTAGTTTTATAATTTATTCCAATAAAATTCACCACTGGCTGACAGTACATTTCACCAACAGCAGCTAGCTGACAGTACATTTCACAGTCTCTGCTGCAAAAGATAACAGCATGTCAACAGTATGAGCCTTCCATCCTTCAACAGTTCTTAAGACAGCGATCTGTTTGTGTTTCTTCCCATTTTCCCGTATAAGCGCCTGATTAAACCAGACTGAATACAAGGTTCAGTCTGGTTTAACCAGGATATGTGATAGATGGTGCAGGCAGGAGGAGAGCAGTATAAACAAAGCAGAAATCTGTAAAGTCTAGCTCTGACACATTATAGCGCCACACACACAGGAGACACAGACCCACACAGCTGTGTTTCGTTTAGAAATGTCAGGTAATATGTCATTCAGGGATGAAAAGGCTGCCTCTGGGGAAACTCTTGTTTCCTTTACAGAAATCAATGAAAGGAGTTTTTATTTGATGGAAAGTGGAGTAGGGGGAAACAGGGCTGATAAATGGCTTCACAATATGGTAAGTAAAAATCCTCTGTGGCTAAGCTGGAGAAAATAGAAAATAAATAGATGTTTAGGTCATGAAAATACTTTAGCTGTTTCAAACACCACCGTAACACTAAATCAAACTAAATGGGATTGAAACTATATAATATAAGACAAATTCTGTGTGGTAGATATTCTACATGCATCTGCATAATGTGGTGTTGTGTGCTGGCTATCTCTGCCGACCCGGCTGGTGCTGTAGGTGGAGGAGGAGAGGAAGACTTATGATTTATGCCCACTCATCATCCAAAGTGACACGCTGGATTGTTCTCCGGCCGTGATAAATGTCCTATAAACAGGCACGCTAAGGCTCTTCAATGTGCTAACTCTTGACCAATACATCCTTATATCCCATCCTCACAGAGGACAGCTCTCAATGTGCTAACATTCTATCCACTGGAAGTTCCCAACTTCGCAGGGCACAGGAACGACCCAGGAATGGCTACGGCAGTCTGGTCTCTGATCACAACATTAGCCCAGCAGAGCGATAGCAAGGATCACGTTCTGATCCTCTTCAGCCCATAGCCAAACAAATCATCCTCTCCATGTTTGTGTTGTTCCCCTAATGCTGAGGTTCAAACACAACAGAAGGCAGTTTCAGAATGTCAAAGCTCTGGTAAAATACGAAATTGCAGTGTATATGCTGGGATACTCCGAATAAGCACATGTTGGGGATGAGGAGGATTATTCACATGAACAACAGTGGAGCGGCTAGCTATTGTTACAATGGGACAGTTGTCAGGTTGATATTGACTGTCCACAGAGAAGAGAAGGATGGTGTAGCTACTGTGTAACTGATGTGGCAAAGATATACCTGTGGAACGTGATGGACATGGAATCTCTGCTTGATGATAAGGAGGGTTGATAGACAGAGTCTGGGTGACAGGGTGACAGGGCTAAAAAAACAGGCAGGTAAATGGGGCAGCTCCTGACAGCATCGCCCCTGATTTTCACCTTCTCTTTGGCCACTCGCAACTCTTCAGGCCCTGTTTAGTATGGGGGAACTGTTCATCACAGCAGCCCCTTTACTTCGCCTCAGTCCCTTCAATCACCCACTCACTGTCAGGGCTAGACTGCAGAGAACCATGAGACCAACAGTATTCAAAGTAAGTCTCTCCTGTGTTGTCACCAGTAGAGTGATAAAACCATTGGGAGCTGAGGGACTGGAAGCCATGTTAAAGCCTGGATCAGGATGGCATCAGGCCACACAGCTACCATGATCCTCCCAGGGGAGCCATCCTCTTCCTCCCCGCATATACTACCTCCATCCCAGCGTTACCTCTGTGTGCTGACTCAGGGACATAAGGCTGACTAGACTATGTGTATGTGTCTGTACCATTCTCTCTACCCATCCCCAGCAGAGGGACTGTCCAATCTCATGGTCAGGGAGGGTGTACTGTGCCCAGTCCCATCCAGCACCACCATGGTGCTCTTCCTCCTGGCTTTTGGGCTCCTGACCAGAGCTTTAAAGGCAAGATATCCCCAGTGTGTACTGATCACCCAGCCGCCTGTAACCACTCCAAACGACCATCTGTCTGAGTAGACACACGCATACGCACACACACAGAGCCCATTCAAAAAGAGCTGTCTTATTAAATTATGTCCTGCCTTTTACAGCTGCCCCACCTTACTCTCTCTCTCTCTCCCTTCCTCTCCCTCTCTCCCTGTTGACCTCTTTATCAACCCAAACATTTGTCTTGCCATTCATGGATGAATTTGAATTCCGTTAAGACGGGTTCCCGGTAGCAGCCTGGAAGGGCAAAGTCCTCTCCCTCTCCTTGTGTTTCTCTCTCGCCATATCTAGGTCTCTCCTCACTCCCACTGCTTAGCTACTGCAGAGCCATGTCTCAATACATGGGAGATACTGTATACAGGGCTCTGGTCAAAGGTAATGCACTAAAAAGGGAATAGAGTACCATGTGGGACGTAGGGTCAGTCAGAGCCCCAGAGAGCCCCTGAGAGCCAGAGTTGCCTGTGCTAACTCGGCATACAGATGTCTGTTTATTTAACTCCAGTCTATTAAGCTGACGTGGAGACAGCCAAGAGAAGGTGTGTCACTTCGGCTTTAATTCAATTGTTAGCAGAGGAGAAGTAATCAATGAGGCTCTTTCCATAACGCTACTCCAGGCCGGCTGCATGTAAACCCTGCTACTGCTGCTGCTGCCACCTGGTTCCCTGGGCCTTGTTCAGAAAGATTTAAATGCTATGAGCATAGCACTAAAACGGGCTGCAGAACACGCAAACCCTGCTACTGCTGCTGCTTCTGCCAACCGCCCTGTATGGGCCCTGTTCCTGTTCAGTAGGGAGGAAACGTTTTGAAACAGACTGAAACAGGGAGGTACGGAGACAGATAGTAGAGCATACAGAAGGTGGCAGAGACCAGGGCGCCATATGTGGTCAAGAATCGAGAAAGCCAGGCTCTTTAAAGGTGCATCCATTTCTCTCTACGCTCCCCATGGAATGTGACTGATACTACAGGGAACACACAGCCCACTGTTTGAACCCTAAAGCAACATGGTCTCTGACAGCTAGCTGTAAACGGTGACAAACAGCCAAACATATTTGGAGATGTACATCCCATGGCTATGTGGCAGATTAAACAATAGTTTATGGTTAAATGCAGTTAATAGTTCCTCCTCACCCCTTCAATTCACCAGGATATTATATTGCTCTCATTTAATGATATTTGTCCGTCTCTTTCTACCCATTCATCTCTATCCCTTCATCCCTCTTTCTGTGACTCATGTTTTGGAGGAGAAGACCCCTCCAGGTTTTCTGGAGTGTCAGGATCGTTTGTCACAGATAATCAGGCCGACCAGCCAGTAACCTTTTGAAAAACAATAGGGGAAGATACACCAAGCACACCAACGTACCTCGGATGACATTTAAGCAGGAAGGGTGTTTGTGTGTGTGTGTGTGTAACACTATCAAATAAAGTACCAGCTTTTCAGCTGCTGAAGACAGGTGTGTGTCCAATGTTGACATCATCGCTGAAGTTGTAGGCATATTTATTATCTAGAGCAGATGCCAGACAGACATAAATCGATTGAGACACGTGTCCACACAATTCTTGATGAAAAATGGTCTCGAATCAACAAATCCCTGTGAGAGGAGTCAGCCATTACACCTGCTCAGTCAGCCAATAGTATTGATGCTTTCTGCCCATGGAGAGGCCCAATAGCAGGCTATGTAGAGAGCATGGCGGGTGGCCCGCATGACACCAGTGTACTGTGGGGTCAGTAATTATTGGCACCCTTGGTAAAGATGAGCATCAAAAACTGTATAAAATAATAATACAAATATTGAGCTATACTGTATGCTCAAATTGTATTGTATATTAATACAATTGTTCAGAGAAAAGAGAAAGTGATTTTGCTTTAAGCGGCATTCAGCAGCTGGAATAACCACAAAGTGTACTCCCTGCCAGCTGAGGGATGAGCCTGGAGAAACGTAACCACGCTCAAATTCATAGACAGAGCTATGGATGCAAGGACTAACCATCCATGATACCACTTTTATAGTGTTAACCATGTTTTGAGGCTGTTTACTAAATTTACTTCATTTAAATTGTTTACAAACATTGGAGGAAAATGTTGAGGAATTGTCTAAGACCAATCACAATGTATTCTCCAACCTCATAAAATATTTAGAACAAGGCTCAGTGTTGTTGTCCTCACAAGGGGAGGGTGCTGGAGTATTACAAACAGGGGGGCCAAAAACCCTAACGCTTTAGATTACTTATTACACACAGATAATTATGTTCATTAATTATTATTATATACACTGAGTATACCAAACATTAGGAACACCTTATCTCAGCTCGCTGGTCACCATAGCATCTCCCACCTGTAGCACACGCTCCAGCAGGTATATCTCTCTAGTCACCCCCAAAACCAATTCTTTCTTTGGCCGCCTCTCCTTCCAGTTCTCTGCTGCCAATGACTGGAACAAACTATAAAAAATCTCTGAAACTGGAAACACTTATCTCCCTCACTAGCTTTAAGCACCAACTGTCAGAGCAGCTCACAGATTACTGCACCTGTACATAGCCCACCTATAATTTAGCCCAAACAACTACCTCTTTCCCTACTGTATTTCATGTATTTATTTATTTTGCTCCTTTGCACCCCATTATTTTTATTTCTACTTTCCACATTCTTCCATTGCAAATCTACCATTCCAGTGTTTTACTTGCTATATTGTATTTACTTTGCCACCATGGCCTTTTTTCGCTTACCTCCCTTATCTCAGCTCATTTGCTCACATCGTATATAGACTTGTTTATACTGTATTATTGACTGTATGTTTGTTTTACTCCATGTGTAACTCTGTGTTGTTGTTTGTGTCGAACTGCTTTGCTTTATCTTGGCCAGGTCGCAATTGTAACTGAGAACTTGTTCTCAACTTGCGTACCTGGTTAAATAAAGGTGGAATAAAAAATAAATAAAAAATACACATGGGAAACTGTTGAACGTGAAAACCCCGCACCTACTATCATACCCCTTCCAAAGGCGCTGAAATGTTTTGTCTTGTGGATTTAACAAGTAACATCAAAGGAGATCATAGCTTTCACCTGGTCAGTCTATGCCATGGAAAGAGTAGGTCCGAATGTTTTGTATACTCAGTGTATATACAGAACTACATGGCACATAAACTAGTAATTGGCTTGTAGAGAAAACACAAAACAGTGTAAAAATATGAATGCTTACAAAATAAAGAGAAACACTACTGAAAAAGGTCACTCGTAGAACTTACCAAATGATTCTGTTTGTTGAGGCTCACTAGACCAGAATGAATCACGATGAACATGTTAAGGTAGAAGTAATGCAGTGCAGCCTGTTTACATGGCTACTTAGTCCCCCTCTATACCCCACACTGAAACAACACTAATAAAGGGAGGTACCAGACATGTAAATACACCTTACATTACTACTCTGTAATTGGCTGGTGAATCTAATATCTTCTTCCCCGCCAAGGCATTAGAGAAAGTGACTGATATAGATTATCATATCAGTGTGTGTGTATGTGTGTGTACTCTGTTCTGTAGTAGCTAGGTTTTGTTGCTCTGCTGCTGCCTAAAGGGGGTAATCAGTTCCTAATGGTCCCTAGCTCTATGGCTGACTCCCTCACTCCCCATTCAATAATAAGGCCCTAAACAAACAGGAAGGCTTAAAGACCCTTTCTGTTTCTGCCACTTTCCCCATTTTTCCATTGTTGGAAAAGTCCACAATTAAATATTCATGGGTTGCTACAATATGGTAATGTGAAGAAGTCACTGTAGATCCCCTAAATCTCTGTCAGGTTGGATGGGGAGTGTCGCTGCACTGCTATTTTTAGGTCTCTCCAGAGATGTTCGATCGGGTTCAAGTTCAGGCTCTGGCTGGACCATTCAAGGACATTCAGAGACATGTCCCAAAGCCATTCCTGTGTTGTCTTGGCTGTGTGATTAGGGTTGTTGTCCTGTTGGAAGGTGAACCTTCACCAGTCCGAGGTCCTGAGTGGTCAGGAGCAGGCTTTCATCAAGGATCTCTCTGTACTTTGCTCCGTTCATTTTTGCCTCGATCCTAACTAGCCTCCCAGTCCCCCCCACTGAAAAACATCCCCACAGCATGATGCTGCCACCACCATGCTGCATTGTAGGGATGGTGCCAGGTTTCTTCCCAGACGTGACGCTTGGCATTCAGGCCAAAGAGTTCAATCTTGGTTTCATCAGACAAGATAATCTTGTTCCTTATGGTCAGAGTCCTTTTGGTGCCTTTTTGCAAACTCCAAGCAGGCTGTCATTTGCCTTTTACTGAGAAGTGGGTTCAGTCTGGCCATTCTACCATAAAGGCCTGATTGGTGGAGTGCTGCTGAGATGGTTGTCCTTCTGGAAGGTTCTCCTCCCATCTCCACAGAAGTAATCTAGAGCTCTGTAAGAGTGACCATCAGGCTCTTGGTTACCTCCCTGGCCATGGCCCTTCTCCCCCGATTGCTCAGTTTGGCCGGGCGGCCAGCTTTAGGAAGAGTTTTGCTGGTTCCAAACTTCTTCCATTTAAGAATGATAGAGGCCACTGTATTCTTTGGGAATTTCAATGCTGTAGAATTTTTTTGGTACCCTTCCCCAGATCTGTGCCTTGACACAATCCTGTCTCTGATTTTTACAAACAATTACTTCGACCTCATGTCCTGGTTTTTGCTCTGACATGCATTGTCAACTGTGGAACCTTATATTGACAGGTGTGTGCATTTCCAAATCATGTCCAATCAAGTTGTAGAAACATCTCAAGGATGATCAATGGAAACAGGATGCACCTGAGCTCAATTTCGACTCTCATAGCAAAGGGTCTGAATACTTACAGTATGTAATTAAGGTACTTCTGCCTTTTATTTTTTATAAATTAAAAAACGGTTTTCACTTTGTAATTATGGGGTAGATTAATGAGGCCATTTTTTAAACATTTTATACGTTTTAGAATAAGACTGTAACGTAACAAAATGTGGAAAAAGTCAAGGGGTCTGAATACTTTCCGAACGCACTGTAGCCAGTAAGCTATTGGAAGTATGATTCCCTGGCAATGTCCAAGACAGTGGATAGAGAGGGCTACAATTTAAACCCAATTCAGAGATACTGTCATTGTGTTCTGCCAGCAGCATACCACACTGCATCCCACTGCTGGCTTGCCACTGAAGCTAAGCAATGTTGTTCCCTGGATGGGAGACCAGATGCTGCTGGAAGTGGTGTTGGGGGGCCAGTAGGAAGCACTCTTTCCTCTGGTCTAAAAAAAAAGATCCCAATGCCCCAGGGTAGTGATTGGGGACATTGCCCTGTCACTAAATATCCCATGGCATTTATCGAAAGAGTAGGGGTGTTAACCCTGGTGTCCTGGCTAAATCCCCAATCTGGCCCTCATACAATTATGGCCACCGAATTAGAGGTTGACCGATTCATCGGAATCGATGATTAATTAGGGCCGATTTCACGTTTTCATAACAATCGGAAAACTGTATTTTTGGACAGCGATTTTTTTTTTTACACCTTTATTTAATCTTTATTTAACTAGGCAAGTCAGTTAAGGACACATTCATATTTTCAATGACGGCCTAGGAAGGGTGGGTTAACTGCCTTGTTCAGGGGCAGAACGACAGATTTTAACCTTGTCAGCTCGGGGGTTCAATCTTGCAACCTTTCAGTTAACTAGTCCAACGCTCTAACCACCTGATTACATTGCACTCCACGAGGAGACGGCCTGTTAAGCGAATGCAGTAAGCCCAGGTAAGTTGCTAGCTAGCATTAAACTTATCTTATAAAAAACAATCAATCAATCAATCATAATCACTAGTTAACTACACATGGTTGATGATATTACTAGTTTATCTAGCGTGGCCTGCGTTGCATATAATCGATGCGGTGCATATTCGTGAAAAAGGACTGTCGTTGCTCCAATGTGTACCTAACCATAAACATCAATGCCTTTCTTAAAATCAATACACAGAAGTATATATTTTTTAAGCCTGCATATTTAGCTGAAAAAAATCAAGGTTAGCAGGCAATATTAACCAGGTGAAATTGTGTCATTTCTCATGCACACAGAGTCAGTGTATATGCAACAGTTTGGGCTGCCTAATATGCCAGAAATTATGACATAACATTGAAAGTTGTGCAATGTAACAGGAATATTTAGACTTATGGATGCCACCCATTAGATAAAATAAGGAATGGTTCTGTATTTCACTGAAAGAATAAACGTCTTGTTTTCGAGATGATAGGTCATTAATATGGTCGAATCCGGAAACTAAGGCTCGTATTTTTGTGTGCTATTATGTTATACATAAGTCTATGATTTGATAGAGCAGTCTGACTGAGTGGTGGTAGGCACCAGCAGGCTCGTAAGCATTCATTCAAACAGCACTTTCGTGCGTTTTGCCAGCAGCTCTTCGCTGTGCTTCAAGCATTGAGCTGTTTATGACTTCAAGCCTATCAACTCCCGAGACTAGGCTGGTGCAACCGACGTGAAATGGCTAGCTAGTTAGCGGGGTGCGCGCTAATAGCGTTTCAAACGTCACTCGCTCTGAGACTTGGAGTAGTTGTTCCCCTTGCCCTGCAAGGGCCGCGGCTTTTGTGGAGCGATGGGTAACGCTGCTTCGAGGGTGGCTGTTGTCGATGTGTTCCTGGTTCGAGCCCAGGCAGGGGCGAGGAGAGGGACGGAAGCTATACTGTTACACTGGCAATACTAAAGTGCCTATAAGAACATCCAATAGTCAAAGGTTAATGAAATACAAATGATATAGAGAGAAATAGTCCTATAATTCCTATAATAACTACAACCTAAAACTCAGCAATGATATCTTGGGGCAAAGTGGCTTCTGTCATTATCTGTCATTAGGAACACTGTTGAGACATCAGGACAAATAGTCTCTCACTAACCCAATTAGACCTCACCTAAACTAAGCAACAATGGAAAGCAAACAAGATATTCCTGATTCAATGGAATTAGAGTAAATAACCGTCAATTTCTTATCTCTTCTGACATGGCCACAACCTGGTAAGACAATTCTATACACCACACTATAAACACATAAAAGAGAAACCATTATGTACCAAATGCTTCACGGCTAAACGGATTGCAGTATGAAAATACAGTATACCCTAGGCTAACAGTTAGCCAATCATGTGTTTACTCTAAGAGGCTAACTTTAGCTGTAACCATATTAAATGAATCCACCACTCTGCGTTCGGATTATTTGATCCTGAGGGAGAATGCTTTAGAGAAGGTCCATCTTTGAGACCATGATAGCTACTCTGATAACACCATTCTAACAGGCTGGGACAAATGAACTGCATTCTTATTGTAGAGGAAAGTGCGCACACGGATGCATGCGCGCACACACACACACACACACACACACACACACCCTCCTGAAGACTGCGATGTGATGATGTGCTCCTCAAAATGACCTAAAATGTTCCTCTGAAAGTAATAGACTAGAAATAAAAGAAGTATAACCTCAAAGTGTCAGAAGATCTGGGTCCTTTGATGACTCAGACAGAAGTGAGTTTGGAGAATTGTTCATGAGAACAGAAACGCTGAAGATAAAATGTCCTCATCTACTGCTAGATATCAGTTGTGTCACCGTAACAGATGTCTCTCTTTCTGCTAAACCAGGAGACACTAAACTGACTAATGAACACACTCACTAACCTCCAAGAAAAGGCCGCACTGTTCGGCGAACATAAATACACCCCCGCACACACTTAATAAATAAATGAAAGCTGATATTTGAGAGGTGGTTCACAGATGGTGAGCCCCAGAAA
Organism: Oncorhynchus masou masou; assembly: GCF_036934945.1. Lineage (NCBI taxonomy): Eukaryota > Metazoa > Chordata > Actinopteri > Salmoniformes > Salmonidae > Oncorhynchus > Oncorhynchus masou. Next base: position 29,944,140 of record NC_088223.1, on the reverse strand, counting down.
GGGAGGGAAGCTCCTCCAAGTCTCTCTGTGGTGTCCCTGGGTGCTTCACATGTCCCCCAGCCACTCCAGTACTGCCTTCTGACAGCTCCCTAAAATAGCCCCGCTGTCTATTATAAATGCAAATAGAAAATATGACTTGAGACAGATGTGGTGGGATTGTGTGGGCTGGTGTGTTAATTGCCAGGTCTAGTGGTTTTGGTTCAGCAGGTTCGGCACCTCCATAGGAACGATGGTGATTGACACTTCTAATCCAAACAGTTCATGCCTCATCACGAATCATGATCATAATGTCTTTGGACGGATCATTTGAGTAGGGACAAGAATACCCATACATTTCAGTGGTTTTACGTCAATGGTAATGCCAAGCATTTCCTACATCGCACAGTGTGTGTGTGTGTATATGTGTGTGTGTGTGTATGTGTGTGTATATGTGTGTATATGTGTGTGTATGTATGTGTGTGTATATGTGTGTATGTGTGTATGTATATGTGTGTGTGTGTGTGTGTGTATATGTGTGTATATGTGTGTATATGTGTGTGTATGTGTGTGTATATGTGTGTGTATGTGTGTGTATATATGTGTGTGTGTGTATATATGTGTGTGTGTGTGTGTGTGTGTGTGTATATATGTGTGTGTATGTCTGTGTGTGTGTGTGTGTGTGTGTGTGTATATATGTGTGTGTATGTGTACTCACCCCACTGTAGAGGTGGCAGCTGCAGGTGCTCGAGGACCAACTGGTTGAGAACTCCCTCCACACTGGCCTCTCCCTGGCGACACGCAGAAGGGTAAGCTAGGGTTAAGGACTACACACTGGTCTGGAGGGGGCTGGGGCCTCAGTGTCTCTGATGACATTTGCAATTAATAGAGAGAAAGGATTCACAAGTATTAATGTTAAAACTAAGGTAAAATAGTACAGTGGCATTTTCCCTCCCTTTAACTAGATATGAGACAAGGGCAAGTTTCTTTAGTGACAAAACTAGACTGCAGCCACAGTCAGCGCAAGCGGTACCAATGCACCAAGTCTGGAACAGACAGGAGCCTGAACAGCTTCTACCCCCAAGCCATAAAACTGCTAAATAGGTAGTTATATAGTTAACCAATAGCTAACCAATTGCTAACCAATAGCTACCCGGAATATCTGCATTGACCCTTTTTGCACTCTTTTGACTCATCACATCCGCTGCTGTTACTGTTTATTATCTATCCTGTTGCATAGTCACTTTATCCCTACCTATATGTTTTTTTTTTAATTTTACCTTTATTTAACCAGGCAAGTCAGTTAAGAACACATTCTTATTTTCAATGACGGCCTGGGAACAGTGGGTTAACTGCCTGTTCAGGGGCAGAACGACAGATTTGTACCTTGTCAGCCTAGTACAGCTGAAGTCAGATGTTTACATACACCGTAGCCATAGTTCCTGACATTTAATCCTAGTAAAAATTCCCTGTCTTAGGTCAGCTAGGATCACCACTTCATTTTAAGAATGTGAAATGTCAGAATAATAGTAGAGAGAATAATTTATTTCAGCTTTTCTTTCTTTCAGCACATTCCCAGTGGGTCAGAGGTTTACATACATACAATTAGTATTTGGTAGCATTGCCTTTCAATTTTTTAACTTGGGTCAAACGTTTCGGGTAGCCTTCCACAAGCTTCCCACAATAAGTTGGGTGAAATTTGGCTCATTCCTCCTGACAGAGCTGGTGTAACTGAGTCAGGTTTGTAGGCCTCCTTGCTCACACATGCTTTTTCTGTTCTGCCCACAAATTTTCTATGGGATTGAGATCAGGGCTTTGTGATGGCCACTCCAATATTTTGCCTTCGTTGTCCTTAAGCCATTTTGCCACAACTTTGGAAGTATGCTTGATGTTATTATCCATTTGGAAGACCCATTTGCGACCACGTTTTAACTTCCTGACTGATGTCTTGAGATGTTGCTTCAATACATCCACATAATTTTCTCACCTCATGATGCCATCTATTTTGTGAAGTGCACCAGTCCCTCCTGCAGCAAAGCACCCCCACAGCTGCCACCCCCGTGCTTCATGGTTGGGATGGTGTTATTCGGCTTCCAAGCCTCCCACTTTTTCCTCCAAACGTAATGATGGGCATTATGGCCAAACAGTTCTATTTGTCTTTCAACAGAAAAAAAGTACCATCTTTGTCCTCATGTGCAGTTGCAAACTGTAGTCTGGCTTATTTATGGCAGTTTTGGAGCAGTGGCTTCTTCCTTGCTGAGCAGTCTTTCAGGTTATGCCGATATAGGACTTGTTTAACTGTGGATATAGCTACTTTTGTACCTGTTTCCTCCAGCATCTTCACAAGGTCCTTTGCTGTTGTTCGGTGATTGATTCGCTCTTTTCGCACCAAAGTACGTTAATCTCTAGGAGACAGAACGCGTCTCCTTCCTGAGCGAAATGACAGCTGCGTGGTCAGAAAGTGTTCATAATTGCGAACTATTGTTTGTACAGATGAACATGGTACCTTCAGGTGTTTGGAAATTGCTCCCAAGGATGAATCAGACTTGTGGAGGTCTCCAATTTTTATTCTTTATTCTTGGCTGATTTCTTTCTGATTTTCCCATGATGTCAATCAAAGAGGCACTGAGTTTGAAGGTAGGCCTTGAAATACATCCACAGGTAAACGTCCAATTGACTCAAATGATGTTAATTAGCCTGTCAGAAGCTTCTAAAGCCATGACATAATTTTCTGGAATTTTCCAAGCTGTTTAAAGGCATAGTAAACTTAGTGTATGTAAACTTCTGACCCACTGGAATTGTGATACAGTGAGCTACAAGTGAAATAATCTGGTCTGTAAACAATTGTTGGAAAAATGACTTGTGTCATGCACAAAGTAGATGTCCTAACCGACTTGCCAAAACTATAGTTTGTTAACAAGACATTTGTGGGGTGGTTGAAAAATGAGTTCTAATGACTCCAACCTCAGTGTATGTAAACTTCTGACTTCAACTGTTGATAGCTCAATTACCTCGTACCCTTGCACATCGGTACTGGTACAACTTGAAACTATAGCCAAGTTATCGTTACTCATAAAAATAAATAAAAAATAATCCCCTTTATTTAACCAGGTAGGCTAGTTGAGAACAAGGTCTCATTTACAACTGCGACCTGGCCAAGATAAAGCAAAGCAGTGCGACCCAAACAACAACACAGAGTTACACATTGAATAAACAAGCATCCAGTCAATAACACAATAGAAAAAAAAGAAAGTCTATATACATTGTGTATTTATTTATTCCTTCAATTATTATTTTTCTCTCCGCATGGTCAGGAAGGGCACATAAGTAAGCATTTCACTGATACTCTACACCTGTTGTTTATGAAGCACGTGACAGATAAAATGTGATTTGATAAACTAACAAAGTGGCAAATATACACCTGAGAAATATGTGAAGAGAGAGTGAGAGAGAGAGAGCGATGGAGAGAGAGAAAAAAGATAAAAAGAGAGGATTTATGAAGTATGATTCTCCAGTGTAGCTTTAAATTGGCTGCAGCCCAGTGGTTGATAGATAAGCCTGTGGCTCCCTGGTTGCCTAGTGACTCTGTTAGGACAGCTGAGGGCTCGAGGAGGACAGAGATTCACGGTTGGCTGGCTGGCCATTACCGTACAGTTCATGTTCTGTTCTATATGTGGAAAAGAAGCTCTCTGTGTAGACTGTCCTAGGCTTGGTGTTCGACAATACCAGACCAGGCTACATACAGTAGAATACAGGAAGTGCTACTATAACAGTCTTTAGGTCAAAGGTCACTGAGACTGTCTTTTTCCTATTTTCCTCTAACCTTATTCCCCAGTGTCATATCGGAATGTTGTGATTAAGAAACATAATATCCATTCACAAATCTCATTTAGGGTGATGCAATGAGAACCCTGAAAAGTAAAACTGCCTAAACAACCCAACGAGTCATAAAGAAGCATCTTCTCAACCATTAGTGGAGGGAATCATGGAAATCATTTTCCTTATTGTGTAATTGTTCTCATAAAAAGAACTGGGATTGTCTAAAAACTTCTCACATCACAGAGAGAAAACACATTGTGTATAAAGCCTACAGAGCAGTCCGCTCCTCAGCCAAGTCATTTCTCAAAACCGCCCACACTTCCATGTCTTCTAGCCAAGCATGGTTTCTGGGAGCAAAACTGCAACACTGCAAGTCAACCTGTCACTCCAATCTGATTGGTTGGCTAAGAACCCACATTTAGCTCTGCTCTGTCAAGTCCTTCTGTTCATGAACACTCAGTAACACGCATTTATCAGAGAAGAACAACAAGATTATAATTGAGGTTATAACCGTTGAACCTTTCCTTGGTGACATCATAGGGCTGGCTAGGGAGCTAATGCTGATAATGCGGAGTACTCAGATAAACAGAGCTGTCAAAAAGACATTACGTTGATAATATGTTATGATAAAGAAAACCTGCTCCTCTGGTCCACCACACTGCTGACAGTGTGAATAATGACTGGAATAATACTGTGCTGCTGTAAAACCACATAGTTAGAATGACTAGAATGGACAAAGTAACACCACATAGTGTTAACATGACTAGAATGGACAAAGTAACACCACATAGTTAGAATGACTAGAATGGACAAAGTAACACCACATAGTGTTAACATGATTAGAATGGACAAATTAACATCACATAGTTAGAATGACTAGAATGGACAAAGTAACACCACATAGTTAGAATGACTAGAATGGCCAAAGTAACACCACATAGTTAGAATGACTAGAATGGACAAAGTAACACCACATAGTGTTAACATGATTAGAATGGCCAAAGTAACACCACATAGTTTGAATGACTAGAATGGACAAAGTAACACCACATAGTTAGATTGACTAGAATGGACAAAGTAACACCACATAGTTAGAATGACTAGAATGGACAAAGTAACACCACATAGTGTTAACATGGTTAGAATGGACAAAGTAACACCACATAGTTAGAATGACTAGAATGGACAAAGTAACACCACATAGTTAGAATGACTAGAATGGACAAAGTAACACCACATAGTGTTAACATGATTAGAATGGACAAAGAAACACCACATAGTGTTAACATGATTAGAATGGACAAAGTAACACCACATAGTTAGAATGATTAGAATTGACAAAGTAACACCACATTGTTAGAATGACTTGAATGGACAAAGTAACACCACATAGTTAGAATGATTAGAATTGACAAAGTAACACCACATTGTTAGAATGACTACAATGGACAAAGTAACATCACATAGTTAGAATGATTAGAATTGACAAAGTAACACCACATTGTTAGAATGACTACAATGGACAAAGTAACACCACATAGTGTTAACATGACTAGAATGGCCAAAGAAACACCACATAGAGGTAAATTGACTCGACAGACAAAGTAACACCACAGATTACACATAGAAGTAGACCTATAGGCTACCTGGTCTGATTACACATAGAAGTAGACCTATAGGCTACCTGGTCTGATTACACATAGAAGTAGACCTATAGGCTACCTGGTCTGATTACACATAGAAGTAGACCTATAGGCTACCTGGTCTGATTACACATAGAAGTAGACCTATAGGCTACCTGGCCTGATTACACATAGAAGTAGGCCTATAGGCTACCTGGCCTGATTGTACATAGAAGTAGGCCTATAGGTTACCTGGCCTGATTACACATAGAAGTAGACCTATAGGCTACCTGGTCTGATTACACATAGAAGTAGGCCTATAGGCTACCTGGTCTGATTACACATAGAAGTAGACCCATAGGCTACCTGGTCTGATTACACATAGAAGTAGGCCTATAGGCTACCTGGCCTGATTTCACATAGAAGTCGGCCTATAGGCTACCTGGCCTGATTGTACATAGAAGTAGACCTATAGGCTACCTGGCCTGATTTCACATAGAAGTAGACCTATAGGCTACCTGGCCTAATTACACATAGAAGTAGACCTATAGGCTACCTGGCCTAATTACACATAGAAGTAGACCTATAGGCTACCTGGCCTGATTACACATAGAAGTAGGCCTATAGACTACCTGGCCTGATTGTACATAGAAGTAGACCTATAGGCTACCTGGTCTGATTGTACATAGAAGTAGGCCTATAGGCTACCTGGTCTGATTACACATAGAAGTAGACCTATAGGCTACCTGGTCTGATTACACATAGAAGTTGGCCTATAGGCTACCTGGTCTGATTACACATAGAAGTAGGCCTATAGGCTACCTGGTCTGATTACACATAGAAGTAGACCTATAGGCTATCTGGTCTGATTACACGTAGAAGTAGACCTATAGGCTACCTGGTCTGATTACACATAGAAGTAGACCTATAGGCTACCTGGCCTAATTACACATAGCAGTAGACCTATAGGCTACCTGGTCTGATTACACATAGAAGTAGGCCTATAGGCTACCTGCCCTGATTGTACATATAAGTAGGCCTATTGGCTACCTGGCCTGATTACACATATAGGTAGGCCTATAGGCTACCTGGCCTGATTGTACATAGAAGTAGGCTTATAGGTTACCTGGCCTGATTACACATAGAAGTAGGCCTACTGTAGGCATATAAATGTGCACATTTGGGGATCTGATAGTATTTCTGATTGGCTTAATACACAAGCACTATTGAGCTGCGGAGCTTCCCAAAGTCATGTTTTCTTCACCTCAAACAGCAACCTAACAAAGTCGGTTTTTACATCCATTGAGAATGACAATAATTCCTCAATGTATTTGAAAATAACCACTCAGCTTGAAAGGGAAAAATGTCATGCTCTGTCATAAAATAGGCCTACCTGACTACTTCTTATCCCTTGCGCAAATAGCCTACAGCTGTGTCGGTAGCTCATTGGCGCAGGGGATATTTTATACAATGTTGCTTCAGGCTGGACCCAAGTTAATAGTTCATACAATGTTTCAAGATCAAGCATTTCGCTACACTCGCATTAACATCTGCTAACCATGTGTATGTGACAAATAAAATTTGATTTGATCGTTGCAGACACGCCATGCATAGCCAATTAGATTTATAGGATATTTTTTTTATCAGAATATTTTCCACCTTCAGGCTGCAATGTTTCTATTTGTTAGCTTTATAGGCTATATTTACATAGTAGGCAATGGCAAAATAAGTTACTTTTTAGGTTTGTATAATTTTCATTTAGATTTGGATATAATTTTGATTAACCGAGGCCTAACGAGCGGTGCAGCAGTCTAAGCCAAGGCGTCTCAGTGCAAGAGGCGTCACTACAGTCCCAGTCCCATAGGGCGGTACACAATTGGCCCAGCGTCGTCCGGGTTTTGGTCGGGGTAGGCTGTCTTTGCGGCTGGCTTCCGGGTTAAGCGAGCAGTGTATCAAGAAGCAGTACGGCTTGGCAGGGTCGTTTTTCGGGAGGATGCATGGCTCTCAACCTTTGCCTCTACCGAGTCTTTACTAGAGTTGCAGCGATGAGACAAGACTTCCAATTGGATATTTTAAAAAATACGACAATGATTTTGAGATACAAAAATGTACATATTAAAACCATAACTGTCACGCAGATCGGTAGAAATGGTAAGATTGGCAATCCACATGACAAAGTTTGCTGACTCCTCGTGTAGCCTATTGCCGGCAACTTCAGGAGAGCAAAGGCGAAAGCCAGTAGGAGCGGGAGGAAGATGGCCAGGACAGGTCACAAGTTTTCTTCTCTTGGTTATATATTGATCTTTGGCTCTCTTTTAAGTCATGTGTCTTATTTCATCAAACAGTGAGCTTAAAGCATCAGACAAGCCCAATGCATATATAGTTGATTTTATTAAAACAAATAGGTTGTGTCTATTGAAAAATACACATTTTAAAACTTCAATCAATTGGTTGAAAGAACAGACAACTTTCGGTTGGCTAATATATTTTTGTTGTTGTCGTGGACAGCCCTAATAGAGTTAGAATGACTAGACAGACAAAGTAACGCCATAGCGTTAAAATGACTAGAGAGACAAAGTAACACCATAGCGTTAAAATGACTAGAGAGACAAAGTAACACCATCGCGTTAAAATGACTAGACAGACCAATTAACACCACATAGAGTTAGAATGACCAGAATGGACACACTCCCCTCAGAATTAAAATATGTAGTGAGGAGAGGTGATATGTAGCTGCCTCCTACAAGGCATGGTGTTGAAAGCTGCAGATGTGGCACACAAACACTGTGACATTGAACCAGGTTGGAGGAAACTACAACTCCAATATGACATCTATCCATCCACCAAACTGTCTCCAGGCCTGGCGTGCTTGTGCTTGTGTCCTTGCCGTGTGGACGGATACAGGGACAGGGATGGTTGGGGAGTTGGGGTTGTCAAAGGGGCTTAGGTGTGTATCAGGGTGGGGGTCTGAGAAGAAGGTAGACTACTCCAAAGGCCAGAACTTGAAGATACACTCATTCTCTCCTGAGGGGACGTCATGACAGTAACAGGCCTTCTGTTCCTACTCCTCTTCCTCTGGCTGGTTTGTTTCTCTTCAGCCACACTATATTTCGGAGACTGTCGTTATCAGCAGAACTGAAACAGTACAATTCCATAATGAATGAGAGATACTCTATTAATGCTAGGCCAAGTTGCATGGTCTGATAAGCAGCGAGATAAGGTGTTTCGGCACAGTTCTCTTAAATAAGAAGTAGGATATTAACAAGGCATGTTATTATGAATAAATGCCAAGCCAAGGGTGACCCAGATCATATTACGTGATTGTAACCCTTCTGTTCACAGTCCTAGTTTTCTATACTTAAAACCTATTTATTTCCGCAATGTTTCAATGTTTTTCTGATATAACAATTTCAGATAACAAAAAAAAATGATACGTTGTTTGAACAAGTGCTTGGTTGGAAATATAGTGCCTTTCATTCTCCAGCCTCAATAACATAATCACACAGCCCAGTTCTGAGTAGAGCTCTGACATGCACCGCGCTCTGATTTAACAGTACCCTCTGAGAAACAACATTAGTGACATCATCTACTGCAGTCGCTCCTGTACGCACGCACCCATCCACACACACACATTATGTTCTTCTATCCTCGTGGGGACCTAAAGAGTATTTCCATTTAAAATCCTATTTTCCCTAACCCTAAATCTAACCATAACCTAAACTCCTAACCATAATTTTAATCCTAAACCCTTTAAAATAACTTTTGTCCTCATTGGGACGGGATAATTGTCCTTGGTTTACTATCCTTGTGGGGACATTTAGGGATTATCGGTCCCACAAGGATAGAACCCCCCCACACACACACACACACACACACACACACACACACACACACACACACACACACACACACACACACACACACACACACACACAGCTGCCAAATTGCTTGCAGATCAAACAAATGCACACAATCACAGCAGTGTTTATGCATTACTAAAATGGAAAATATGATGGCAAGTTCAACAGCACAGGGACTCCGATTAATTATTAATTGTACACCTCCTCCCTGTAACAACTTGATAGGCCATTCTAAACAACACTGAGTCAGTGTATTGGTAATAGCCCCCTCATTACCTAAGAGGTTCTGATGGAGTGCCCTGCCTGCATATTGACAAAGGATGTGTCTCAAATGGCACCCTATTCCCTATATAGTGCCCAAGGCTGCATGCACATTTCGCCATACTTTCTCCCATCTGTCGGTGCAGTAGAACTGGCACACACCCTAGCCAAAAGACCTCCGGATGTAGCATCCAGATGCCTTCTAATAGGGCTCTGTATACATCCAACATCAAAGGATATGATGTTCCAGGTGATGCCCAGGGTGCTGCTGATCATGGAGGCCTGGGCGTGAAGCCTCTCCTCCTCCAGTAGTTTGGGGTTGGTGTAGCGCACGGCCTCCTGGTCCGGCTGGGGCAACGTGTGAAAGTCGAACTTAGCCACCTGGATCGCCATCCTAGAGGGGAGGGAGAGAGAAGAGCGAAGGTTAGACACAGGAGACAGACTTGGGTACTTTTTTACATTTTAATTGACCTTTATTTATACAGGTTTTTTCTCATTGAGATAACATTTTCCAAGAGAGAACTGGTCCAATAGCAGCAGGGGGAACAACGTTTCAGAAAAAACAACTTACATACACTAACACAACATTAAACAAAACTATAAACACACATACAGTACAACAAAAACATTTTACATTAAAAATACAAAAGTCTTGCCTAAAAACAGTGGCCTGAAAACAATTACACTCTTCTATGATATATACATCGATCAACTGTTTAAAGTCCACCAACAAAACTAGATCATCCAATTTTTAAATGTTCAGGAGAGAATTCCAGGATTGCGGTGCTAAGTACAGTGGGACAAAAAAGTATTTAGTCAGCCACCAATTGTGCAATTTCTCCTACTTAAAAAGATGAGAGAGGCCTGTAACTTTCATCATAGGTACACTTCAACTATGACGGACAAAATGAGATTTTTTTCTCTCCAGAAAATCACATTGTAGGATTTTTAATGAATGTATTTGCAAATTATGGTGGAAAATAAGTATTTGGTCAATAACAAAAGTATATCTCAATACTTTGTTATATACCCTTTGTTGGCAATGACAGAGGTCAAACGTTTTCTGTAAGTCTTCACAAGGTTTTCACACACTGTTGCTGGTATTTTGGCCCATTCCTCCATGCAGATCGTCTCTAGAGCAGTGATGTTTTGGGGCTGTTGCTGGGCAACACGGACTTTCAACTCCCTCCAAAGATGTTCTATGGGGTTGAGATCTGGAGACTGGCTAGGCCACTCCAGGACCTTGAAATGCTTCTTACGAAGCCACTCCTTTGTTGCCCAGGAGGTGTGTTTGGGATCATTGTCATGCTGAAAGACCCAGCCACGTTTCTTCTTCATTGCCTTTGCTGATGGAAGGAGGTTTTCACTCAAAATCTCACGATACATGACCCCATTCATTCTTTCCTTTACACGGATCAGTCGTTCTGGTCCCTTTGCAGAACAACAGCCCCAAAGCATGATGTTTCCACCCCCATGCTTCACAGTAGGTATGGTGTTCTTTGGATGTAACTCAGCATTCCTCCAAACATGACGAGTTGAGTTTTAACCAAGAAGTTATATTTTGGTTTCATCTGACCATATGACATTCTCCCAATCTTCTTCTGGATCATCCAAATGCTCTCTAGCAAACTTCAGATGGGCCTGGACATGTACTGGCTTAAGCAGGGGGACACATCTGGCACTGCAGGATTTGAGTCCCTGGCGGCGTAGTGTGTTACTGATGGTAGGCGTTTGTTACTTTGGTCCCAGCTCTCTGCAGGTCATTCCCTAGGTCCCCCCGTGTGGTTCTGGGATTTTTGCTCACCGTTCTTGTGATCATTTTGACCCCACGGGGTGAGATCTTGCGTGGAGCCCCAGATCGGGGGAAATTATCAGTGGGCTTGTATGTCTTCCATTTCCTAATAATTGCTCCCACAGTTGTGTCCTTTGACAGCTCTTTGGTCATGGCCATAGTGGAGTTTGGAGTGTGACTGTTTGAGGTTGTGGACAGCTGTCTTTTATACTGATAACAAGTTCAAACAGGTGCCATTAATATAGGTAACGAGTGGAGGACAAAGGAGCCCTTTAAAGAAGAACTTACAGGTCTGTGAGAGCCAGAAATCTTGCTTGTTTGTAGGTGACCAAATACATATTTTCCACCATAATTTGCAAATAAATTCATTAAAAATCATACAATGTGATTTTCTTTCTCATTTTGTCTGTCATCGTTGAAGTGTACCTATGATGAAAATTACAGGCCTCATCTTTTTAAGTGGGAGAACTTGCACAATTGATGGCTGACTAAATACCTTTTTGCCCCACTGTAGCTAAAACTATTTCTACCATGACCTGTTCTAATTTTTGGTACTGTTAGAAGCAAATGAGAATGGGACAGTAATTGATATTTATTTTCCGACCTGACTAAAAAAGAACAGAGATAAAATGGCATTTTACCTAATATGGCCTTATAAATCAGTTTATCCCAGAGTTAAAGCCTACTCAAGGTCAATGACGACCAGCCAACAGCGCAACACAATGATGTGTTAAACGTTTCTGATTTGTAATGAACCTGAGGGCTGCATGACATACTGAATGATCTGCTCTCAGGGTAGTGAGATAGCGTCACTAAAATCTAAAAGCCTCAAAAGAAAAACAAGCCTGATGCTGGTAATAAAAACCTATTTTCAGCTTGAGCTTCCTTATCAAGTTCTCTACATGCACAGTGAAGCTCAGCTTATCATCAACCCACACACCCAAATATTTGTACACTTTAACATGCTCTATAGTATGCCCAGCCAATGTAGCAATGACATGATTTAGTAACATGCCTGGCATTTGTTTTACCTGAATTTAGAACCAGCTTGAAATCATACAGATTCTTTTGTATGATGTTAAATGTTCTTTGGGCATTTTCAAAAGCTAAAGATAAACTACTACCACGTGAATAAAGAACAGTATCATCTGCATAAAAATGAACATCCGCTGTTTCAATAAGATCCCCAATGCTGTTGATATACAAAACGAACAACAGTGGGCCAAAAATAAAACCTTGCGGAACACCTGAACGCCATTACACATTGTGTACGATTTGATAGGTAACTTAAAAACCAATCTAGAGCATGACCAGTAATTCCACAACATTTTAACCTTTGCACTAATACATCATGGTCCACGGTGTCAAAAGCCTTCGACAAATCAATAAAGACAGATACACAATGTAACTTCTTATCAAGAGCACAGTGGATGTAATTTAAAACCTTCAATGTTGCTGAAACAGTGCTGTGGCCAGACCTAAAACCTGATTGCATTCATGTGAAGATGTTTTCTTGGAAGTAGGTCTTTAGCTGCCTACTAACTAAGGACTCCAGTACCTTTGACAGTACAGACAATTTTGATATGGGTCGACAGTTGTCAAGTAGCAAAGGATCTCCACCTTTCAGGAGAGGCAGTACAAAAGCAGATTTCCATAACTTGGAGATTTCCTTAACATTAAGCGTGAGGTTAAAAATACATGTTAAGGGGGAGCAATGATGTCTGCAGCTAGGTGTGGGAAGTGGGGGTCTAGTTCATCAGGGCCAGGGGATTTTTTTTCAGGGCTTTACACACTCCTGAAACAGAGAAGGATGAAAATGAGAACCTGGTGAAGGAGTGCACAGGGGTGTCAGGTAAATTCATAGGGGGCTCAATTATAAATTCGACCTTTTCAAATAAACTGCCTGCATCTAAAAACAAAATGCTGATTCAAGGCTTTCAAAATGTGGGTTCTCTCAGTTACAATCTGTGTGTCTACCAACAACTGTTTGGGAAGCTGTGTATCTTTTTCGCACTTCAAACCTTTCACAACTTTCCAAAATTTGGATGGATTATTTAAATGATGTGAAGTAGATTTCAGGTAGAGGTCTGCTTTCAATTTACGGATCATAGCCACACCCATATTTCGAAGACGTTTAAAAGCCATCCAATCATCTGCCAAACCAGTCCCTCTTGCTTTAGCCCACATAGCATTTCGTTCCCTTATGATTTTTTTTTTACTGAGCCATCCTCGAGGGGAGGAAGAAAGGATATTGAAGGTTAAACACAGGAGAGAGAGACTTGGGTGCTACTGAGCCATTCGAGAGAGGAAGGAGAGAGGAGAGTGAAAGTTAAACACAGGAGAGAGAGACTTGGGTACTACTGAGTCATTCTAGAGAGGCAGAGCAGAGGAGAGCGAAGGTTAAACAGGAGAGAGAGACGGGTGCTACTGAGCCATCCTAGAGAGGCAGAGCAGAGGAGAGTGAAGGTTAAACACAGGAGAGAGAGACTTGGCTGCTGCTGAGTCATTCTAGAGAGGAGGGAAAGAGGAGAGTGAAGGTTAAACACAGGAGAGAGAGACTTGGCTGCTGCTGAGTCATTCTAGAGAGGAGGGAAAGAGGAGAGTGAAGGTTAAACACAGGAGAGAGACTTGGGTACTACTGAGCCATTCTAGAGAGGAGGGAGAAAGGAGAGTGAAGGTTAAACACAGGAGAGAGAGACTTGGGTACTACTGAGCCATCCTAGAGGGGAGGGAGAGAGGAGAGTGAAGGTTAAACACAGGAGAGAGAGACTTGGGTACTACTGAGCCATCCTAGAGAGGCAGAGCAGAGGAGAGTGAAGGTTAAACATAGGAGAGAGAGACTTGGGTGCTACTGAGCCATCCTAGAGAGGCAGAGCAGAGGAGAGTGAAGGTTAAACACAGGAGAGAGAGAGACTTGGGTGCTACTGAGTCATTCTAGAGAGGCAGAGCAGAGGAGAGCGAAGGTTAAACAGGAGAGAGAGACTTGGGTGCTACTGAGCCATCCTAGAGGGGCAGAGCAGAGGAGAGTGAAGGTTAAACACAGGAGAGAGAGACTTGGGTACTACTGAGCCATCCTAGAGGGGCAGAGCAGAGGAGAGTGAAGGTTAAACACAGGAGAGAGAGACTTGGGTACTACTGAGCCATTCTAGAGAGGAGTGAGAGAGGAGAGTGAAGGTTAAACACAGGAGAGAGAGACTTGGGTACTACTGAGCCATCCTAGAGGGGCAGAGCAGAGGAGAGTGAAGGTTAAACACAGGAGAGAGAAAGAGAGCGAAGACAGACCTCCAACGGCACTGCCCCATTAAGAGAAAAAGTTAACATAATCCCTAGCTGTGTATTGCTGCTTTCCATGTTGTCTGTATCTTGTGAAGTGTGGAAACACTTTGTTGCTTTTATTGGTTTTGTCTTGTTGTTTTTTGTGAAATATTGCTCTGTCTACATGCTATGTTTTGCTTGTCCTATGTTGCTCTGCGTGTGCTCACTGCTCATTGATTGTCTGTAATGTAATTGTTTTTAAAAACCTGCCCAGGGACTGCGGTTGAAAATTAGCCGGTTGGCTAAAACCGGCACTTTTACTGAAACGTTGATTAATGTGCACTGCCCCCGTAAAAATAAAAATGAACTCAAACTCAAAAGCGGTAGCACTTGATTCAACAACAACGTAAGCACTACAAAAGTGTTTTTGTTTGCAAATAACTGGTCTTACTCTGTGCTAGAAACTTGGCCAAGTATTTCCGCAGGCAGTCACACACTGTAAATAAGTATCCTAACGTCTAAACTTTAATCACAGAAGGTCAGATGATCAGATCAAATCATTTGAGATGTGAGTTTGTTGACATTTTAAAAGCCAGTCGCCCTCTCAAACCGTGAATAGGTACAGATATAAAGAAAGAAACGAAACTATTGGAGATTCACTGACAGTGGAGGAAGAGGGAAAGCGAAGGAAGCTTAGCCACAGGCAACACATTTCAGTTCACCATTCAAAATATAGCATTAAACCAAATCAAGAAAGGTAAATAGGTGGATCAATCCATTCCATTCCCACCACAGATACATACTGTATGGCTTTGACAAGACATGTAGGTGTCAGTTGTTGTGGTCAGCAGTTTAGAATGGCAACCTGCACTTACACAATTACACCGGTCTATCTATCTACTGCTATCTACTGCTCGTCAACGGTTTGTTGAAGTTGGTGTGGTCATCTTTAATGCCATCCATCCACCCTGATCCTGCTACTGTCCTGTCCAGTCTACTGACCAGCCCTGGTCACTGATAAATTATTTATCCAGTTAGACCAAACACCCTGAGGCTCCAAGCTTCCTGTTCCACAGTGTGTGTGTGTGTGTGTGTGTGTGTGTGTGTGTGTGTTCAGGTTCATATCCTAACAGGCGGCAGAGAGAACATGTTCATAGCCTGCGGTTAGGGCAACAGAGACACATCCGGGATTCATAATTCTGTATGCCTCTCTAATGAAATACTAACAAACTTCTTACTAATTACCGGGCGCTACATTTACGCCTTCCATTCTAAGAGAAGAGATAAAAGTGCCAATTGGATGCAGCCAGTACAGTCTATCACAGTGACACGGCACCGTGTGGGTGAAGCAGGAAGGAAGTGGATGAAGACAACTGAAAGAGAGAGATAGGGGGAGAGGGATGCAGAAAAAGAGAGGTGAACATTTCTACTCCTCGGGCATGTGTGAAGCGATGGAGATGGCATCAGATTCCCACTCTGTTTCTGCTGTCTTAGCCAATAGCCACTTCCCCTGCTGGCCTGCCACAGCCAATAAGAGCCCACGGAAGGAGACGACACCCTGCCCTGCACCGGGTTGGCCACCTGTGGACCTTACAGAGGAGTAACTCAAGGCTAGCCTGGTCCCAGATCTCTTTCTGCTGCCTTGCATATTACTATCCACTCAAACAGACAAGGCACATTATTAAGCAGTAGGGAAGTCAAATCCTCTCCTCTGCATGCATACTGGTGTCTGTTTACCATTCCAATAACTCTGTGAAGTCAGTGTTAAAATAATGCATTACACCTGATTATCTCCCTAGCAGAATGAGACTTCATCTGTCTTGGATCTTTCTTTGTTTTATTTCATTCATCTAACTGTCTCTTAAACTGTTTCATAACATCCGAGATTTGAAATGAATATATTAAACCAATATAAAACCATCTTATTTCCGGCCTGTGTGTAATTAATGGTGATGAATGTGGTATTAAATGAAGAGGGTTTGGTAGAGGATTGATTCCCCCAGCAAAGTGAGAGTGATGACGGTGTCCCGGGAAACAGTCAAATCACAGACACAGAGAAACAGCTGCAGGGCCCAGGTTTTTGTCACAAGCCAAATCTTTATGACAATGTATAACTAGTGACTGTTTTTCTCTCTCCTTCTCTTCATCTTTCTTACCTTTTCTCCTCAGGCTCTTGCAGGCACTAACGCGCATTCACACACACACGCACGCACACACACACTGTTGATACGACTAATAAATAGTCTTCTCTCCAGGTATAAAACAGAGAGCCAGACACGAGAACACTCCCTTTCCCACAGCAGGTAAATGGAATAGAACCGTCCATTTTACAGACTTTTACCATCATTCCTCTGTAGGCTGAGACAAACAGCAGTACCATGGCTTTCAGGAGGGCACCTGACTGCAAACATTTATCTCCATAGGACAGTGGTCACCACCCTTTCTTCTGCGATCGACTGGTTGATCTCCAAGGCATTCCTAGTCGATCGCCAAACATCTCTGTAAAAAGCCCGACAATAAAGTCTTGCATTCCAAAATGTTTGTGGTAGGTGCACTTGATTTCTCTGCCCTACGTGCCGAGTAGTCCAAGTGTTCCCATTATGAACCATGTCATGTGTCTGAAGGTACAACTCTGCCTACCCTGTGGGCCTGGAGAGCAAATCAAGTGCACCTATAGGCCTACCGCTGGCCAATCAGGTAGCTCAGATCACTGTGTCAACAGCTTCCACGAGCCCACAGCGAAGTTGATTGTCGACTACTGTGTGAGATTTCAAAACCATGACTAGAGAGAGACTGTCAATGAATACAGCAAAGAGATGATTGAGTTCATGGTAAAGATTTCATTCAACACTGTCAACACGACATACAGTGGGGCAAAAAAGTATTTAGTCAGCCACTAATTGTGCAAGTACTCCCACTTAAAAAGATGAGAGAGGCCTGTAATTTTCATCATAGGTACACTTCAACTATGACAGACAAAATGAGAACAAAAATCACATTGTAGGATTTTTAATGAATTTATTTGCAAATTATGGTGGAAAATAAGTATTTGGTCACCTACAAACAAGCAAGATTTCTGGATCTCACAGACCAGAGGCTCCTCTCCTCTAAGAGGCTCCTCTGTCCTCCACTCGTTACCTGTATTAATGGCACCTGTTTGAACTTGTTATCAGTATAAAAAGACACCTGTCCACAACCTCAAACAGTCACACTCCAAACTCCACTGTGGCCAAGACCAAAGAGCTGTCAAAGGACACCAGAAACAAAATTGTAGACCTGCACCAGGCTGGGAAGACTGAATCTGCAATAGGTAAGCAACTTGGTTTGAAGAAATCAACTGTGGGAGCAATTATTAGGAAATGGAAGACATACAAGACCACTGATAATCTCCCTCGATCTGGGGCTCCACGCAAGATCTCACCCCGTGGGGTCAAAATGATCACAAGAACGGTGAGCAAAAATCCCAGAACCACACGGGGGGACCTAGTGAATGACCTGCAGAGAGCTGGGACCAAAGTAACAAAGCCTACCATCAGTAACACAATATGCCACCAGGGACTCAAATCCTGCAGTGCAAGACGTGTCCCCCTGCTTAAGCCAGTACATGCCCAGGCCCGTCTGAAGTTTGCTAGAGAGCATTTGGATGATCCAGAAGAAGATTGGGAGAATGTCATATGGTTAGATGAAACCAAAATATAACTTTTCGGTAAAAACTCAACTCGTCGTGTTTGGAGGACAAAGAATGCTGAGTTGCATCCAACGAACACCATACCTACTGTGAAGCATGGGGGTGGAAACATCATGCTTTGTGGCTGTTTTTCTGCAAAGGGACCAAGACGACTGATCCGTGGAAAGGAAAGAATGAATGGGGCCATGTATCGTGAGATTTTGAGTGAAAACCTCCTTCCATCAGCAAGGCCTAGCCAGTCTCCAGATCTCAACCCCATAGAAAATCTTTGGAGGGAGTTGAAAGTCTGTGTTGCCAAGCAACAGCCCCACAACATCACTGCTCTAGAGGAGATATGCATGGAGGAATGGGCCAAAATACCAGCAAGTGTGTGAAAACCTTGTGAATACTTACAGAAAACGTTTGACCTCTGTCATTACCAACAAAGTGTATATAACAAAGTATTGAGATAAACTTTTGTTATTGACCAAATACTTACTTTCCACCATCATTTGCAAATAAATTCATTAAAAATCCTACAGTGTGATTTTCTGGAATTCTTTTTCTCATTTTGTCTGCCATAGTTGAAGTGTACCTATGATGAAAATTACAGGCCTCTCTCATCTTTTTAAGTGAGAGAATTTGCACAATTAGTGGTTGACTAAATACTTTCTTGCCCCACTGTAAAACACCCTCTGCCTATCAACTCAAGCTACAAAGTGTATCCATAGACTTGCGTTGTTATTAGCGGCTTGTGTCTTTGGAGTATTTCACGTTGTCTGGTCATACGAGTAACAACATGAGTCAGAGTTTCACCATCAGCTGGAAGACGGTGTCTCCTTTTGGGATAATCAGCGGAGGGATGAAGAGCTGAGGAACGGTGAGAGGAGCGCTCTCTACCCCTCCCTCCCTCTCTCTCTCTCTCTCTCCCTACCCCTCCCTCCCACTCTCTCTCTCGACCTCCCTCCCTACCCCTCCACCTCTCTCTCTCTCCCTCCCTACCCCTCCCTCTCTCTCCCTCCCTACCCCTCCCTCCCGACCTCTCCCTCTCTACCCCTTCCTCACTCTACCTCCCTCACTACCCCTCCCTCTCTCAACGTCCCTCTCTACCCCTCCCTCCCTCTCTCTCCCTCCCAGCAAACTAAAACACAATTTTTTTCAATTCATACCTCACATGTAATACAACAAATGATATATTACCAGTTTGATCACATATCATTTTAAAAATGGTCTGACAAGAGAACAACATTGGCAGGTCAATTCAAGAATAGCCTATGTGCAGTGATAATGTAGTGGGCCTATAGCCTACTGCACAAACCTCATCGCTACAGAACTGCCTTTAATAGGTTTATGTAGCATAGGCGTATCTTTTTATATAAACGGCCTGCATCTCGACTCAAAGGTTTAGCGACCACTGCCATAGAAGTTGAGTGTGAGGGTTAGTGTCGCTAGAAAAAGTCTTCATTCTAAATGACACTAATATCCTTCCCTCTTACAAAAAAGGGTTCTTCGGTGGGTTCCAGGTATAACACTTTTGGAACTCAAAAGAGTTCTAGCTGGAACCAAAAGAGCTCTACCTGGAACCTCAAAGGTTTCTACTATGGGGACAGCCGAAGAACCATTTTAGGTTCTAGATAGCACTTTTTTTCAACAAGTGTACATACTGTAGTGCACCCTATGGGCCCTGGTCAAAAGTAGTGCACTAAATAAGGAATATGGTGCCATTTGGGACACATATTGACACTGCCTGCATAATAGCATAACTAGGGTTGTAATATCTGCTGTGCGAGTAACAACATTTAGAAACAGCAATGCTTTCTCCCAGAGTGTATTAAGGAAAAGGTGACTATTTCCATTTTCTCTGCTTGGTACCACAACACTGGGTCAATATATTGATGTGTGTGTTCATCTGTGGCTCTCAGCTAAGAGATGCTCAGCTCACTGGTCCCAGAGGAGCGTTGTCTATCTGCACAGAGAACACTGTGCCTTTCACACAGTCACAACTACCAAACCTGTGTGTGTGTGTGTGTGTGTTTGTATGTGGGTGTGTGAGAGTTTTCTGTATAGGGCCCTATAAAATGTGCATTGCGAAAAACACATACAGAATCACAGAATCCAGACATTAAAATGGAATTCAACAATATTAAAAAATGTATTGAATTTAGCAGGAAATCAACTAAATATATTGAACTTATGAGAATATTTATAATCATAAGGGATCCCGAGTGGCGCAGCAGTCTAAGGCACTGCATCTCAGTGCAAGAGGCTTCACTACAGTCCCTGGTTCAAATCCAGGCTGTATCACACCCGGCCATGATTAGGAGTCCCATAGGTCGGCGCACAATTGGCCCAGCGTCGTCCGGGTTTGACCGGTGTAGGCTTGTCATTTTAAATAAGAATAAGTTCTTAACTGACTTGCCTAGTTAAATAAAGGTTAAAAAAGATTTATATACAAAAATAAGACCTGAACAAAATGCATAAATGATTTGTATTTTCCCTGAAATATCTGAAAAGGCACAGAAATGCCTGTCTGTGTGTGTTGTGTGTGTGTTGTGCACGATTATGTGTAGTCCACACTTGTGAAGCCATTAACGATAATGCTAATAACGATAACCGTCTGTTAGTAGATGGAAACATTCTCAGCTAAATGTTAACTACAAAGTAGCCTATGCCTACCTGGCAGAATGATATCATGATTATTTGCATAAATTCAGTGGCCATTTGCTTTACAAAATCTGCATCAAGGCTAACAGAAACACTGCTAACCAAACAGTCTCTGGCTGGTGCCCAGTTGAATTAAAGGTTAACTGCACCCCAAATTCTTAGATTTTACCCAGACCTCAGAAGTGGTCTCTTGATGTGTTTTAAGCATGGTAGTGGCCTTAGAACATAAAATGTTTCTGTTTTTCTATAAAAAAACAGGGGAAAACAAAACAGAGAAAACAAAATGAAATCGGGCAAATACTATATATTTCATTGCCCTAGTGTGAGTGTGCATAGCTGCAAATGTGTGCCTGCAAGTCTGTGTTCTCTAAAAACACACACACGCACCATTCTCCATATTAGGAATTTTACACACACACACACACACACACACACACACACACACACACAGCAAAAAAATAAACGTCCCTTTGTCTTTCAAGATAATTCGTAAAAATCCAAGTAACTTCACAGATCTTCATTGTAAAGGGTTTAAACACTGTTTCCGATGCTTGTTCAATGAACCATAAACAAGTAATGAACATGCACCTGTGGAACGGTTGTTAAGACACTAACTAGTTTAAAGACGGTAGGCGAATTAAGGTCACTGTTATGAAAACTTAGGACACTAAAGAGGCCTTTCTACTGACTCTGACAAAACAACAAAAGAAAGATGCCCATCATCTGCAGGGAGACAGGACGGACATATGATCGTCCTTGCAGTGGCAGACCACGTGTAACAACACCTGCACAAGATCGGTACTTCCGAACACCAGGAACGCACAATCCCTCCATCAGGGCTCAAACTGTCTGCAATAGGCTGAGAGAAACTGGATTGAGGGCTTGTAGGCCTGTTGTAAGGCAGATCCTCACCAGACATCACCGGCAACAACGTCGCCTATGGGCACAAACCCACCGTCGCTGGACCAGACAAGAATGGCAAGAATTTCGCGCTTATCGTCGAAGGAACGAGCGTTAAACCAAGGCCTGTACTCTGAATTTGGAGGTGTAGGGTCTGTCATGGTCTGGGGTGGTGTGTCACAGCATCATCGGATTGAGCTTGTTGTCTTTTCAGGCAATCTCAATGCTTGGGTTACAGGGAAGACATCCCTTCCTGCAGGCTCATCCTGACATGACCCATCACGCATGTTCTGTGTGTGATTTCCTGCAAGACAGGAATGTCAGTGTTCTGCCATGGCCAGCGAAAAGCCTGGATCTCAATCCCATTGAGCATGTCTGGGACCTGTTGGACCGGAGGGTGAGGGTGAGGGCCACCTTGGTGGAAGAGTGGGGTAATATCTCACAGCAAGAACTGGCAAATCTGGTGCAGTCCATGAGGAGGAGATGCACTGCAGTACTTAATGCAGCTGGTGGCTGTTACTTTTGATTTTGACCCCCCCTTTGATCAGGGACACATTATTCCATTTCTGTTAGTCACATGTCTGTGGAACTTGTTCAGTTTATGTCTCAGTCGTTGAATCTTGTTATCTTCATACAAATATTTACACATGTTAAGTTTGCTGAAAATAAACCCAGTTGACAGTGAGAGGATTTTTCTTTTTTGCTAAGTTAATAATGTATGGCAGTGGGAGAGAGCCTAAGTAATAGAGACTGACTGGCCACTGGCCCCCGGCTGACTGAATGTCCAGCTTATCACCTAAAGAAAACAGTGGACGCATACTGTACACATGCCCACCTCTCTCCTCTGAATGGCTGTCATTTTGGTTGTGTCCAAACTGGTGATATACATATACAGTAGAAGTCGGAAGTTTACATACACCTTAGCCAAATACATTTAAACTCTGTTTTCACAATTCCTGACATTTAATCCTAGTAAAAATTTAGGATCACCTCTTTATTTTAAGAATGTGAAATGTCAGAATAACAGTAAAGACAAGGATTTATTTCAGCTTTCATTTCTTTCATCACATTCCCAGTGGGTCAGAAGTTTACATACATTCAATTAGTATTTGGTAGCATTGCATTTAAATTGTTTAACTTGGGGTCAAACGTTTTGGGTAGACTTCCACAAGCTTCCCACAATAAGTTGGGTGAATTTTGGCCCATTCCTCCTGACAGAGGCGGGGTAACTGAGTCAGGTTTGTAGGCCTCCTTCTTCGCACACACCTTTCCCACAATGTTTCGATGGGATTGAGGTCAGGGCTTTGTGATGGCCACTCCAATACCTTGACTCTCTGGTCCTTAAGTCATTTTGACACAACTTTGGAAGTATGCTTGGGGTCATTGTCCATTTGGAAGACCCATTTGCGACCAAGCTTTAACTACCTGACTGATGTCTTGAGATGTGGCTTCAATATATCCTAGCAGGGCAGAAATTTGACAAACTGACTTGTTGGAAAAGTGACATCCTAAACGGTGCCACGTTGAAAGTCACTGAGCTCTTCAGTAAGGCCCTTCTACTGCCAATGTTTATCGATTTTATTGTTTGTTCATGTGCTCGATGTGGATGACATCACTGAATCCACTAATTTGAAGGGTTGTCCGCATACTTTTGTATATCTATTGTATAATTTCACAGGCCTCCGCTTGAAAAGACAGCACAAATGAAGCAACAATTAAGCACTCTGAACAGACAAACAAGAAGCTTTAACTGCAACACACACACATGCGAACACACAAACACAGTCCACAGCTGGCTCCTGATGGGAGGACGGCTCATAATAATGGCTGAAACGCAGCGAATGGAATGGTGTGTGTTTGATGGAAACCATGTGCTTGATGTATTTGATTCCGCTCCAGCCGTTACCACGAGCTCGTCTTCCCCAATTAAGGTGCCACCAGCCTCCTGTGATACACAAACTACAGGCGTTTGAAGATTAGTGATACTGGGTTTATGTCCCTGACTGAAGTCCCATCTTCAAACCAGGGCTGCTTTCATCTCCCAGCCATCTTCTCCCAGACACATTGAGCCATGAAATGCCCCGTTTCATAGACACAGTGTAAAAAGTAAAGAAAAATGCAAAAACGTTGTGCATAAACGTTGAATATTAGATTTATAACAATTCATTATATTTCCCAAATTAAGTAATGTAGCAAACAGCTGTAAAGATAAACGCCTATACATCTCATTTCTAAAAGTGACGTGGAACCCGCTGCATAGCCCTGCTGCATAACAGGGAAGGGATAACAACATAATCTCATTCCTTCTCAACCACTGCCTCTCTTCCTTTCTGAATTGATTGTGGCGTCTTGCAGGGCTTAAACCTAATCTAGTCTATTAGCAGGCTTTTAATAACTGTCTCTGTTAGCGGTCCGGGAGGGCACGGAGGACCAGGGGCTGCCATCCTAGATCACCCTCCCTTCACCCCCTCTACCTCCCTCCACCTCCATCCTAGATCACCCTTCCTTCACCCCCCTATATCTCCCTCCTTGATCACCCTCCCTTCACCCCGCTCTACCTCCCTCCTAGATCACCCTCCCTTCACGCCCCTCTACCTCCATCCTAGGTCACCCTCTCTTCACGCCCCTCTACCTCCATCCTAGATCACCCTCCCTTCACCCCCCTCTATCTCCATCCTAGGTCACCCTCCCTTCACCCCGCTCTACCTCCCTCCACCTCCATCCTAGATCACCTTTCCTTCACCCCCCTCTACCTCCCTCCACCTCCATCCTCAGTCACCCTCCCTTCACCTCCATCCTAGGTCACCCTCCCTTCACCTCCCTCTACGTCCCTCCACCTCCCTCCTAGATCACCCTCTCTTCACCCCCCTCTACCTCCATCCTAGGTCACCCTCCCTTCACGCCCCTCTACCTCCATCCTAGATCACCCTCCCTTCACGCCCCTCTACCTCCATCCTAGGTCACCCTCCCTTCACCCCCTCTACCTCCATCCTAGATCACCCTTCCTTCACCCCCCTCCACCTCCATCCTAGATCACCCTCCCTTCACCCCCCTCTACCTCCATCCTAAGTCACCCTCCCTTCACCCCCCCTACCTCCCTCCACCTCCATCCTAGGTCACCCTCTCATCACCCCCCTTCACCTCCATCACCCCCCTCTACCTCCCTCCACCTCCATCCTAGATCACCCTTCCTTCACCCCCCTCTACCTCCCTCCACCTCCATCCTCGGTCACCCTCCCTTCACCTCCATCCTATGTCACCCTCCCTTCACCCCTCTCTACCTCCCTCCACCTCCATCCTAGGTCACCCTCCCTTCACCTCCCTCCACCTCCATCCTAGAATACCCTTCCTTCACCCCCCTCTACCTCCCTCCACCTCTATCCTAAGTCACCCTCCCTTCACCCCCCCTACCTCCATTCACCCCCATCCTAGGTCACCCTCTCAACACCCCCTTCACCTCCATCACCCCCCTTCACCCTCTCTACCTCCCTCCACCTCCATCCTAGGTCACCCTCCCTTCACCCCCTCTACCTCCCTCCACCTCCATCCTAGGTCACCCTCCCTTCACCCCCTCCACCTCCATCCTAGATCACCCTCCCTTCACCCCCCTCTACCTCCCTCCACCTCCATCCTAGGTCACCCTCCCTTCACCTCCCTCCACCTCCATCCTAGGTCCCCCTCCCTTCACCTCCAGACCATATTACCCTCCCTTCACCCCCTCTACCTCCCTCCACCTCCAGACCATATCACCCTCCCTTCACCCCCTCCAACTCCCTCCACCTACAGACCATATCACCCTCCCTTCACCCCCCTCCACCTTCAGACCATATCACCCTCCCTTCACTCCATCTAACCTTCAGACCACCACCCTACACCCCTCGAGGCAGAATAGAGGAGAGAAGAGGAAGTGATGATTGTAGAGGAGAGGAAAAATAGAGGCGAGAAGAGGAGAGGAGCAGGACGAGAAGTGGATAAGATAAGAGGCGGAGGAGAGGAGAAACAGTTCAGAGCAAGTTCAAGCGAGGGTCTGTTCATGCATGTCACCTGGGAGAGAGAGAGCACATGAAACATATATTTTATCAATACAGGAAGATAATTAACATTTGAAAGGGTTTAAGCTTCCTCCTGCCTCCATTCAAGGTGAACACCACCCTGCAACACTAATTGTATATGGGGAGATGTGAGAACTTTAAAAGCAATGGTTTTGGTGTGACTGGGCCAGGGAACGATGCCAAAGGGAATATGTTGTGACACGGGTAGCTAGTGTTGAATATTAATAATTAACAGCTATATGCTTAACACATAGTGAGAGGTATTCATACCTACTAATGACATGCTTCTGTAAAGGGATGGTTCCCCTCTTGAGCTCCCTGCAGCTGGTCTGGGCGTATTGTCAAGGACATGGTGTGACGGGTGAGAGATTTATAAAAAAAAACAGAACGGACCTGTTCTAATCAAATCAAATGTATTTATATAGCCCTTCGTACATCAGCTGATATCTCAAAGTGCTGTACAGAAACCCAACCTAAAACCCCAAAAAGCAAACAATGCAGGTGTTGAAGCACATTGGCTAGGAAAAACTCCCTAGAAAGGCCAAAACCTAGGAAGAAACCTCGAGAGGAACCTAGAGGATCACCTTTTAATCTCCTTTGACTTCTGAAACACTAAGCCAAGGGAGGGGTGGAACCAGCCATGACTAAGCATTTTTAGGTCTCCTATATAAGACCTCTGTTTTTTTTTAACACTCAAGAGTGTGGGATCGACCAGCTTCATTATGGCAATAATTAATCGATATTAAATAATTATGATTGTTTGAAGAAATGATAAAGTCTCTCTCACCCGGTTTAGAAATTCCACGACACTAGTTTGTGTGTGTAGGTATAACTATACACTGAGTGTACAAAACATTCGGAGATGCTCTTTTCATGACATAGCTTTCAACTGGTCAGTCTATGTTCCCTTGTTGATGTTCCGCTTCAATCACTTGTTAAATTCCACTTCAATCAGTGTATATGAAGGGGAGGAGACAGGTTAAATAAGGATTTTTCAAGCATTGAGACATTTGAGACATGGACTGTGTACCTGTTTGTATGTAATGTATGTGTGCCATTCAGAGTATGAATGGGCAAGATAAAATATTTAAGTGCCTTTGAACGGGGTATGGTAGTGCCAGGCACACCTGTTTGAGTGTGTCATGACCTGCAATGTTACTGGAAATGGTCCACCATCGAAAGGATATCCAGTTAACTTGACACAACTGTTGGAAGCATTGGAGTCAACATGGGCCAGCATCCCTGTGGAACGGTTTCGACACCTTGTCGAGTCCATGTCCCAACGAATTGAGTCTGTTCTGCAGGCAAATGTGGTGCAACTCAATATTAGGAAGTTGTTCCTGATGTTTTGTATAGTCAGTGTATATTTCTATACTATAAATATCAGCACAGATCAGATCCCCGAGCCGACAAGGTGAAGAATCTGCAGATGGGCAAGGCACTTAACACAAATTGCTCCAGAGTCGCCGTTCGGTGTCTCAGGGGGAGTTGGGATATGCAAAAAACTAATTTCCAAATCAAACATGGTTCTAAACACACACAAGGGGCCATCGTCTCTAACAGCCAGGTCTACTTTATGGGTGTTATAACATGGTCCTGATAGAAGACAGATCTCTGTGGAATGACCTCGATGAGTTTAAACGGTGTGACGCCTCGGACCAAACTAAGAGCACATGATTTTATCTGATAACCACATTAGATTGTGTCCATTTCAGGCTCTGAGATGCTGTGAATCATCTGATTGCAGTAAGTCTTGGTTCGCCTGAATACTTCGGGCTTGGAGCTCCAACATGGAAAGAGAAAAAACACTGATGCAGGGAGGGACACCCGCACGCATGCACACACACACACACACACACACACACACACACACACACACACACACACACACACACACACACACACACACACACACACACTGTGTAGCATTGCATCATGGGAGTGGGTAAGAAGAAGACAGTGGAAAAAAGGAACCCGACAACTACAATCCCCCTTTTCACTCACAGACAGATGTATATCATAATCTCATCATGCAATTATGTCGGCTGTTTCTCCCAGTTTAGATCTACAAATGTTACAAATTAGAATTATCCACACACACAGCATGTCTACATTTTCCTCTGATTATTCAAACAGCAGTGCAGAATAGTTCATCTTAACCTGCATAGGAATCCATTAGAGAGAGAGAAAGAGGGTTGGAGTGGGAGAGAAAAAAGAGAGATAGAAAAAGTGAAAAAAGAGAAGTGTTTTTATCAAAGCACTGTTGCTGCAGCTCTAACAGCCAGTGATTGCACTGGGGAGAAACTGAGAGGAAGAGATGTGTGTGTGTGTGGTGTGTGTGTGTGTGGTGTGACTGAGTGTTTGTGAGCCCAGTGTTCTATTTTTAGCTCACATGCTTGAGCTCATGTGCTGAGAGTGGAGGTGGGCTGTGCGGAGGCGGGCTGTGCGGAGGCAGGCAAGAGCAACACGCTATTTATAGACTGCATGTGGCTGACTCCCCGTAACCCCCGGTTACCAGCAACAGCCTCAGCACTGACTCCACCTCCATCAATAACGGTCCTGCTCTTTCTGACACACACACACACACACACACACACACACACACTTCTATCGGATTGGCTGCTGTAGAGACAGATCTATACAAACAATTACAGTATGGATATACAGTATGGATATGCCTCAGTGCAGGAATCTGCTAATGCATTGATCAAGATGCTATTTAAATTCAGTCGATGCAGAGTTTGCAGGGAGGGACAGTATAGAGCACGGGGTTTCTCTCAATGCAGACAAACAAAGCTCTGAGAACATACTGTACGATGTTGAAATCTGGTGAATTATTCGCTTCATTAGTAAATTATCTAGTGGCTTGGAGGATCTAATGATAAAACCTCTGTCATGGTTTCAACTATATAAGATTATGGCTGTGAATGAATGGGATTGTGTTAAAAAGATATGTTGCCTGGCCCTGAGGGTAAACTAACAGACTGTTTAGAAGGTTCAGAAGCCAAAACAAAAATATAATATGATTCTTAAAAACTGAAACTTCACAATTTTTCAACTTCATTTTCATCATCTCCAGCACCACGCCAGCATGAACATATGTGAAAATAGTGCATTTCTATGTTTTGTAGTAAAAATATAGAGGACGATAAGTGCTTCCGATGACCTCATCGGTGTGCATCGTGCGATTTTGACCAATTGTGAGTAGGCATTGCCTACTAATTGGTTGATGATGTCATTGGAAGCAATTACCTTTCTCTTTTTTTACTATAACAACATAGAAACGACCCATTTTCCCATGTTAATGTTGGGGTGGTGCTGGAGACATTGGAATGTGAAGTTGAAACATTTGGAAATGTCCCTTTAATGTGTTTTGCTATTACAGCAACAATACTCAACTTACATTTTGATGCTCTCTCTCAATATGGGTGAGTGAGCAGGGATGTAGATGTTCCCATAACTAAACCCATTCCTTAACCCATTCCTTGTCCTTAAGGGAGCTAGTTAGGGAGGGGGGAGCATCTATAAAAAATACCATTACATGTCCATAATGAATGTGTGTCCCCAGATGGACCCAAACTAAACATGTTTAGGAAAAAAAAAAACATTTCTCCTCACAGCAAATTCACCCAGCATCACTGAGGTGTTTCGACCCTGGATGTTAAGAGAACCTTCCCTAGTAGGAAGTGAACCTCGAAGAACAATCAGGTCTCATCTCTGTCACAGAGGAAACACCTCTGAGAGGGGTGTGTCAGCCAGAAGAAGCTACTGGATGACACAGAACATATGCGGGCCACCATCCCATGCGTGGAAGAAAATAGATAATGGTTATGGGAAGCACATGCTGGCAAAACATTCATGTCTGTAAAGAAAAAAGGCTAAAACATAGGCTGATAATATTGCATTTGTAAATGAGCCTAGTGTCTTTTAAATCAGTGGTTCCCAAACTGTTGGGCGGGCCCCTCCCTCCGAGGGGTCGGCATGAGGGTCCCCATCCAGTACTAGTCAAAAGTATGGACACACCTACTCATTCAAGACTTTTTCTTTAGGTTTACTATTTCCTACACTGTAGAATAATAGTGTAGACAGTGTGTATCTCACAACTGTTGCGAAGGAGTAAAAGATGTTAGGGACAATAGAGGGTAATTCACAACAATTGTTTGCTAATATAATTGCTTGTAATAATGTAATTTTGATAATGGCGAGACTGGTGAGAGGTAAAATCCTTTTCATACATTGCCTACATTACTACAAATACTAATAGCTAAATATGAAAAATAAGAAATAGGATTCTTAAAATACAGTGGGGCAAAAAAGTATTTAGTCAGCCACCAATTGTGCAAGGTCTCCCACGTAAAATGATGAGAGAGGCCTGTAATTTTCATCATAGGTACACTTCAGCTATGATGGACAAAATGAGAAAAAAAAATCCAGAAAATCACATTTTAGGATTTTTAATTAATCTATTTGTACTGTACTTAGCACCGTGGTACTGGAATTCTCTCCTGAACATTTTAAAATGTGATTATCTAGTTTCGTTGGTGGAGTTTAAACACTTGATCGATGTATATATCATAGAAGAGTGTAATTCTTTTCAGGCCACCGTTTTTAGTCAAGACTTGTATTTTTAATGTAAAATGTTTTTGTTGTACTGTTGCTCTTCTCTCTCCCTCCCCTCTAGGAAGGCGATCCAGGTGGCTAAGTTCGACTTTCATACGTTGCCCCAGCCGGACCAGGAAGCCGTGCGCTACACCAACCCCAAACTACTGGAGGAGGAGAGGCTTCACGCCCAGGCCTCCATGATCAGCAGCACCCTGGGCATCACCTGGAACATCATATCCTTTGATGTTAGATGTATACAGAGCCCTATTAGAAGGCATCTGGATGCTACATCCGGAGGTCTTTTGGCTAGGGTGTCTGCCAGTTCTACTGCACCGACAGATGGGAGAAAGTATGGCGAAATGTGCATGCAGCCTTGGGCACTATATAGGGAATAGGGTGCCATTTGAGACACATCCTTTGTCAATATGCAGGCAGGGCACTCCATCAGAACCTCTTAGGTAATAAGGGGGCTATTACCAATACACTGACTCAGTGTTGTTTAGAATGGCCTATCAAGTTGTTACAGGGAGGTGGTGTACAATTAATAATTAATCGGAGTCCCTGTGCTGTTGAACTTGCCATCATATTTTCAATTTTGTTTGTCATAGTTGAAGTGTACCTATGATGATAATTACAGGCCTCTCATCTTTTTAAGTGGGAGAACTTGCACAATTGGTGGCTGACTACATACTTTTTTGCCTCACTGTAAATGGTTAAAGAAAAGTGTGATAAATAAAAACATATACCAATTTTATTTAAGGACCAAAAAACTGACAGCTGTGCCATATAAATCCAAGATAGTTGGGAAGAGATTTTCGATGTACACATTCCATGGCACATGGTTTAGGAATTGATACGCAAAACAACGCCGGATTCAAATCTTCACATTTTTCAATTTAAATTACTATACAAAATTCTTGCAACCAATAGAATGTTATATATATGGGGGATACAATCTTCACAGCTCTGCAGATTCTGCTGTGAGGAGGCAGAGTCATTAGATCATGTATTTTGGTATTGTCCATATGTAGCTCGTTTTTGGTCACAGGTCCAGGAATGGCTGAAGAATTGCAACATTTGCCTAGAACTACCGCTGCAGATAGCAATGCTGGGTGATTTGAAAAGCCATAGTCAATCAATCAATAATATAATAGTTATTTTTAATTTACAATCTGTAGAAGCTATGGGAATAGAAAGGTTCAATACTTTTGTGAAGCATCACTGCACAGCATATCCTACCGATCCTCGACTTCGGTGATTTCATCTATAAAATAGCCTCCAACACTCTACTCAACAAACTGGATGCAGTCCATCACAGTGCCATCCGTTTTGTCACCAAAGCCCCATACACTACCCACCATTGCGACCTGTACGCTCTCGTTGGTTGGCCATCGCTTCATATTCGTCGTCAAACTCACTGGCTACAGGTTATCTACAAGTCTCTGCTAGGTAAAGCCCCGCCTTATCTCAGCTCACTGTTCACCATAGCTGCACCCACTCGTAGCACGTGCTCCAGCAGGTACATCTCACTAGTACCCCCAAAGCCAATTCCTCCTTTGGTCGTCTTTCCTTCCAGTTCCCTGCTGCCAATGACTGGAACGAACTGCAAAAATCTCTGAAGCTGGAGACTCATATCTCCCTCACTAGCTTTAAGCACCAGCTGTCAGAGCAGCTCACAGATCACTGCACCTGTACATAGCCCATCTGTAAACAGCCTATCTATCTACCTACTTCATCCCCATACAGTATTTATTTATTTAACTTGCTCCTTTACACCACAGTATCTCTACTTGCACATTCATCATCTGCACATCTACCATTCCAGTGTTTAATTGCTATATTGTAATTACTTCGCCACCATGGCCTATTTATTGCCTTAACTCCCTTATCTTACCTCATTTGCACTCACTGTATATAGACGTTTTATTTTATTTTGTTCTACTGTATTATTGACTATGTTTTGTTTATTCCATGTGTAACTCTGTGTTGTTGTATGTGTCGAATTGCTATGCTTTATCTTGGCCAGGTCGCAGTTGCAAATGAGAACTTGTTCTCAACTAGCCTACCTGGTTAAATAAAGGTGAAATAAAAATAAATTAAATAAAAGTTGAAAAATATATGGCAAATAGAAATCCAAAATGGATGATGTTAAGAGATATATGGGAGGGGTTGAATAGAGCTGAAGGGTGAGACTAATAACAAGATATATGCATGTGTGTATGTATATGTATATATAAATATTAACCAACAAAAATATATGGGGGATTGGAAATGATGCAGACAATTACATTGATGGAAGCAACATTCTTTCCACAATATTAAACTGAACCAAATCTCACATTTGGAATCATCAGACCAATGTTTGTTGCTCGTGTTTCTTGGCCCAAGCAAGTCTCTTCTTATTGGTGTCCTTTAGGAGTGGTTTCTTAACAGCAATTCGACAATGAAGGCCTGATTCATGCAGTCTCTTCTGAACAGTTGATGTTGAGTTGTGTCCTTTACTTGAACTCTGTGAAGCATTTATTTGGGCTGCAATCTGAGGTGCGGTTAACTCTAATGAACTTGTCCTCTGCAGCAGAGTTAACTCTTGGTCTGGCGGTCCTCATGAGAGCCAGTTTCATCATAATGCATGACTGTTTTTGCGACTGCACTTGAAGAAACTTTCAAAGATCTTGAAATTTTCCAGATTGACTGAACCTCATGTCTTAATTTAATGATGGACTGTTGTTTCTCTTTGCTTATTTGAGCTGTTCTTACCATAATATGGACTTGGTATTTTACCGAATAGGGCTATCTTCTGTATACCACCACTACCTTGTCACAACAAGGTACTGGCCCAACACTATAACCACTAGGCTACCTGCCGCCCCATGTTTAGAGTTTCAAGAAAATTAGCTTTAAAACTGCAATATTTTCTTTGCACCCCAAGACAAAATGTGTAGAATTGCAGGAAATAAGGAAGGAGGGGGGAACAGGATGTTCCCCAATGCTGGAATGGGGGCCATGAGTGTAAACGTCATCAGGCAGTAAGTGTGGAAAGATTAATTTCAGATGGCGGCGCTATGGGATGTTGTTTCAAAGTTCTCCATCATCCATGTCTGTAAACAGACCGAGCAACTCAATGGGCCACCACTTCAGTGCTGAAAGAACAAAACCTCAGGAAAGACCTGTGATTCA
The DNA here is from genome assembly GCF_036934945.1 of Oncorhynchus masou masou. Taxonomy (NCBI): domain Eukaryota; kingdom Metazoa; phylum Chordata; class Actinopteri; order Salmoniformes; family Salmonidae; genus Oncorhynchus; species Oncorhynchus masou. Next base: position 29,910,493 of record NC_088223.1, on the reverse strand, counting down.
GACAGAGGTTTCAGGCCATGCAGGAAATAACAGCAGTCTGCAGGATGAATGGAGCAAAAAACCTGAAAGGATATTATGGAGACTATCATGAGATACTCCAGTGAAGGACGTTCACCCTGAGCTTTTGTTCACACAGAAGAGACAGAGATATAAAAAGAAGCCCCTCAGGGATCTTTCCTGTCTGGCAGTCAGTTACAGATTAAACTGATACTTCAGGGGCTCAACTCACACACGACACCTACACATGCACACAAACACACGGCACAGCACGCACGCACACACACACACACACACTCTACGAAGTCAGTATGGAGTTCAACAACCAACTAAGGGAGAATGGCTGTTGGCTCTTCTTCTCCAGATTCATTAGAATTAGGGCTTCTTTAGGCCTAGGGCACACGTTTCTTATAGTAGTTTGTTTGGAAGCGGTCGTGATGTCTGACACTCAGTTGCCAGTTTATTAGGTACACCACCCCGTTCACAAGAGTTCGCTCCTACAGACTGTGAGGCACGTGGACGTGGCTTGCTATATAAAGCAGGCAGACAGTAATCGAGGTATTCGGTTCCTGTTTGATTGAACGTTTGAATAGGCAAAATGAGTGACCTAAGCGAATGAGCACAGTATGATTGTGAGAGTTAGTTGTGCTGCTTCCAGTACGTTTGAAAAGTGTGGCCTCCTGGGCTATTCATGCATGATCGTGTCTAGGGTTTACAGAGAATGGTGTGAAACCAAACACATCCAGTCAGCAGAGAGAGAGGTCGAAGGAGAATGGCAAGAGTCGTGCAAGCTAAGAGAAGGGCCACAAACAACACAGTGGTGTGTCCAAACAGGATCTCAGAACCCACAACTCGTTGGTCCTTGTCACGGACGGGCTCAAGCAGCAGACGACCACACCGGGTTCCACTCCTATCAGCTACAAACAAGAAGTGGCTCCAGTGGGCACCACCAACACTGGACAATTGAGGAGCGGAAAACCATTGCCTGGTCCGACGATTCCCGGTTCCTGTTGCGTCATGCTGACGGCAGAGTCAGGATTTGGCGTAAGCAGCATGAGTCCATGGCCATATCCTTGCCTGGTGCCAACGGTACAGGCTGGTGGTGGTGGTGTAATGGTGTGGGGATGTTTTCCTGGCACATGTTAGGTCCCTTGATACCAATTGAGCAACGTGTCCATGCCCCCGAAGACTTCAGGCTGTTCCGGAGGCAAAGGGGGGTCGGACCCGGTACTAGAAGGTGTACCTAATAAACTGGCAACGTGTATTTCATCGACAAGAACGTCACCTGTCCCCCCTACAGTGGTTTATTTACCTTTATTCAGGTCTGCGTGAAGGGGTTTCATTTTAACTGTGGGTTATGATCCCTTGAGATCTCATGCTGTGAATTTCATTAAAGTCATGAATAACATTGTGGCTGCCCATTCAAATCAAGACAAAACAACCAAACTACAATAGACAAGTCCTGCTCTCTCTATTCTCCCTTTTCCCCATGGTGCTCATATACAAAGAGAGAGAGACAAAAGGAGCTTTGGTTGAAGAGGCTGACAAGAGGTCGGTGTTTGAGCTTTCTAGGGCTTCCAAACATCAGAGGGGCCATTTTCATTCATATCTCCTGCACCTCTCATCTGTCTTTCAGCTGTAATGAACAGGAATGAGTGGTAAAGATCTGGAAGGCTGAGCGTTGGAAGATGGGAGAAGATGAAGTGAACAAGACCTCTTTCCTTCTTCAATGAACTCGCACACGAGCAGCCGCGAGCGCACACACACACACACACACACACACACACACACACAAACACACACACACACACACACACACATACACACACACGAGAAGCGGCGCACACACACACACACGAGCAGCCGCGCTCGAGTTGTACTTATGCAAATAAAGATTTCCAAGGTAACGTTAAACATATTCAATAGCACTATTTAAACAGATGAAGTGTTTTTGTTAATATCCCAAAAAACAGAGAAAACATTTGACAATTATAGAAATAAACAAAAATCAAAGACGTTGATAATAAACTGTATTAAATATAATACAGACTATTTACCTTCATATATTATAGAAACCAGGGCTTCAGGTCACTGGGAGTGTTTTCCTGTTCTAATATATGGAAGCTCAGGCAGGATTCAGAGCTCTGTGTCTCCACTGCGGCTGTAATACCAGCGATTAAAAATGAACTGCTGACCTGCCTGTAACCGGCTCACATGCACACTTTGAATTAAAAGTCTTTAAAAGACAGCGCGACCTCTTGACCAGACCTCTCCGAAGGCAGTGGGTTCCTCCTTCCTAACGTGTTACCATAGACAGGAGAACAGGGCGGTCCAAAGTCTTACTGTCACTTTCCTGGAAAAGCTAGGAGACCAACCTCTATCTTTGCAACAGCAAAATGGACCTAACTTATGAACCAGCCATGTAGAGAATAAGAAAGATAAACATGTTAGACTAACCATTTCTAGAGAGATTCCAATAGTCCAACACAAGGATAGTGTGAGAATATTCCGCTATTTGGCTGTGTGGCTGAAAAGAACATCCCCACACCACCCTGTGTTGTCTCAGATGCAGGCTGTAAGAGAACAATCCTCTCCTGTAGAGTAAGGAACAGCCACACACCACCCTGTGTTGTCTCAGATGCAGGCTGTAAGAGAACATTCCTCTCCTGTAGAGTAAGGAACAGCCCCACACCACCCTGTGTTGTCTCAGATGCAGGCTGTAAAGAGAACATTCCTCTCCTGTAGAGTAAGGAACAACCCCACACCACCCTGTGTTGTCTCAGATGCAGGCTGTAAGAGAACATTCCTCTCCTGTAGAGTAAGGAACAGCCCCACACCACCCTGTGTTGTCTCAGATGCAGGCTGTAAGAGAACATTCCTCTCCTGTAGAGTAAGGAACAGCCACACACCACCCTGTGTTGTCTCAGATGCAGGCTGTAAGAGAACATTCCTCTCCTGTAGAGTAAGGAACAGCCCCACACCACCCTGTGTTGTCTCAGATGCAGGCTGTAAGAGAACATTCCTCTCCTGTAGAGTAAGGAACAGCCCCACACCACCCTGTGTTGTCTCAGATGCAGGCTGTAAGAGAACATTCCTCTCCTGTAGAGTAAGGAACAGCCCCACACCACCCTGTGTTGTCTCAGATGCAGGCTGTAAGAGAACATTCCTCTCCTGTAGAGTAAGGAACAGCCCCACACCACCCTGTGTTGTCTCAGATGCAGGCTGTAAGAGAACATTCCTCTCATGTAGAGTAAGGAACAACCCCACACCACCCTGTGTTGTCTCAGATGCAGGCTGTAAGAGAACATTCCTCTCCTGTAGAGTAAGGAACAGCCCCACACCACCCTGTGTTGTCTCAGATGCAGGCTGTAAGAGAACATTCCTCTCCTGTAGAGTAAGGAACAACCACACACCACCCTGTGTTGTCTCAGATGCAGGCTGTAAGAGAACATTCCTCTCCTGTAGAGTAAGGAACAACCCCACACCACCCTGTGTTGTCTCAGATGCAGGCTGTAAGAGAACATTCCTCTCCTGTAGAGTAAGGAACAACCACACACCACCCTGTGTTGTCTCAGATGCAGGCTGTAAGAGAACATTCCTCTCCTGTAGAGTAAGGAACAGCCCCACACCACCCTGTGTTGTCTCAGATGCAGGCTGTAAGAGAACATTCCTCTCCTGTAGAGTAAGGAACAGCCCCACACCACCCTGTGTTGTCTCAGATGCAGGATGTAAGAGAACATTCCTCTCCTGTAGAGTAAGGAACAGCCACACACCACCCTGTGTTGTCTCAGATGCAGGCTATAAGAGAACAATCCTCTCCTGTAGAGTAAGGAACAGCCCCACACCACCCTGTGTTGTCTCAGATGCAGGCTGTAAGAGAACATTCCTCTCCTGTAGAGTAAGGAACAACCACACACCACCCTGTGTTGTCTCAGATGCAGGCTGTAAGAGAACATTCCTCTCCTGTAGAGTAAGGAACAGCCACACACCACCCTGTGTTGTCTCAGATGCAGGCTGTAAGAGAACATTCCTCTCCTGTAGAGTAAGGAACAGCCACACACCACCCTGTGTTGTCTCAGATGCAGGCTGTAAGAGAACATTCCTCTCCTGTAGAGTAAGGAACAGCCCCACACCACCCTGTGTTGTCTCAGATGCAGGCTGTAAGAGAACATTCCTCTCCTGTAGAGTAAGGAACAGCCCCACACCACCCTGTGTTGTCTCAGATGCAGGCTGTAAGAGAACATTCCTCTCCTGTAGAGTAAGGAACAGCCCCACACCACCCTGTGTTGTCTCAGATTCAGGCTGTAAGAGAACATTCCTCTCCTGTAGAGTAAGGAACAGCCCCACACCACCCTGTGTTGTCTCAGATGCAGGCTGTAAGAGAACATTCCTCTCCTGTAGAGTAAGGAACAGCCCCACACCACCCTGTGTTGTCTCAGATGCAGGCTGTAAGAGAACATTCCTCTCCTGTAGAGTAAGGAACAGCCCCACACCACCCTGTGTTGTCTCAGATGCAGGCTGTAAGAGAACATTCCTCTCCTGTAGAGTAAGGAACAGCCCCACACCACCCTGTGTTGTCTCAGATGCAGGCTGTAAGAGAACATTCCTCTCCTGTAGAGTAAGGAAAAACCCCACACTAACCTGTGTTGTCTCAGATGCAGGCTGTAAGAGAACATTCCTCTCCTGTAGAGTAAGGAACAGCCACACACCACCCTGTGTTGTCTCAGATGCAGGCTGTAAGAGAACATTCCTCTCCTGTAGAGTAAGGAACAGCCCCACACCACCCTGTGTTGTCTCAGATGCAGGCTGTAAGAGAACATTCCTCTCCTGTAGAGTAAGGAACAGCCCCACACCACCCTGTGTTGTCTCAGATGCAGGCTGTAAGAGAACATTCCTCTCCTGTAGAGTAAGGAACAGCCCCACACCACCCTGTGTTGTCTCAGATTCAGGCTGTAAGAGAACATTCCTCTCCTGTAGAGTAAGGAACAGCCCCACACCACCCTGTGTTGTCTCAGATGCAGGCTGTAAGAGAACATTCCTCTCCTGTAGAGTAAGGAACAGCCCCACACCACCCTGTGTTGTCTCAGATGCAGGCTGTAAGAGAACATTCATCTCCTGTAGAGTAAGGAAAAACCCCACACCACCCTGTGTTGTCTCAGATGCAGGCTGTAAGAGAACATTCCTCTCCTGTAGAGTAAGGAACAGCCACACACCACCCTGTGTTGTCTCAGATGCAGGCTGTAAGAGAACATTCCTCTCCTGTAGAGTAAGGAACAGCCCCACACCACCCTGTGTTGTCTCAGATGCAGGCTGTAAGAGAACATTCCTCTCCTGTAGAGTAAGGCTTGTGGGTCACACACGGTGTACACACACACACACCTCCCCACCCGCATTCATAGCAGGAGGAAGGACGCTCCTCAGAGACAGCTGTGACAGGAGGCATAACTTGTTCAGAGGAATAACAAGCAGTGTGCAGAAGAGAGGAGAGGAACGGAGGCAGAGAGAGGTTCAGAGATGGAGAGGGAGAAGAGAGGAGAGGAACGGTGGCAGAGGTTCAGAGATGGAGAGGGAGAAAAGAGGAGAGGAATGGAGGCAGAGAGAGGTTCAGAGATGAAGAGGGGGAAGAGAGGAGAGGAACGGAGGCAGAGAGAGGTTCAGATATGGAGAGGGGGAAGAAAGGAGAGGAACAGAGGCAGAGAGAGAGGTTCAGAGATGGAGAGGGGGAAGAGAGGAGAGGAACAGAGGCAGAGAGAGAGGTTCAGAGATGGAGAGGGGGAAGAAAGGAGAGGAACAGAGGCAGAGAGAGAGGTTCAGAGATGGAGAGGGGGAAGAGAGGAGAGGAACAGAGGCAGAGAGAGAGGTTCAGTGATGGAGAGGGGGAGAGAGGAGAAGAACAGAGGCAGAGAGAGGGGTTCAGAGATGGAGAGGGGGAAGAGAGGAGAAGAACAGAGGCAGAGAGAGAGGTTCAGAGATGGAGAGGGGGAAGAGAGGAGAGGAACAGAGGCAGAGAGAGAGGTTCAGAGATGGAGAGGGGGAAGAGAGGAGAGGAACAGAGGCAGAGAGAGAGGTTCAGAGATGGAGAGGGGGAAGAGAGGAGAAGAACAGAGGCAGAGAGAAAGGTTCAGAGATGGAGAGGGGGAAGAGAAGAGGGGAACGGAGGCAGAGAGAGGGGTTCAGAGATGGAGAGGGGGAAGAGAGGAGAGGAACAGAGGCAGAGAGAGAGGTCCAGAGATGGAGAGGGGGAAGAGAGGAGAAGAACAGAGGCAGAGAGAGGGGTTCAGAGATGGAGAGGGGGAAGAGAGGAGAGGAACAGAGGCAGAGAGAGAGGTTCAGAGATGGAGAGGGGAAGAGAGGAACAGAGGCAGAGAGAGAGATTCAGAGATGGAGAGGGGAAGAGAGGAGAGGAACAGAGGCAGAGAGAGAGGTTCAGAGATGGAGAGGGGAAGAGAGGAGAGGAACAGAGGCAGAGAGAGGTTCAGAGATGGAGAGGGGAAGAGAGGAGAGGAACAGAGGCAGAGAGAGAGGTTCAGAGATGGAGAGGGGGAAGAGAGGAGAGGAACAGAGGCAGAGAGAGAGGTTCAGAGATGGAGGGAAGAGAGGAGAGGAACAGAGGCAGAGAGAGAGATTCAGAGATGGAGAGGGGAAGAGAGGAGAGGAACAGAGGCAGAGAGAGAGGTTCAGAGATGGAGAGGGGAAGAGAGGAGAGGAACAGAGGCAGAGAGAGAGGTTCAGAGATGGAGAGGGGAAGAGAGGAGAGGAACAGAGGCAGAGAGAGAGGTTCAGAGATGGAGAGGGGGAAGAGAGGAGAGGAACAGAGGCAGAGAGAGAGATTCAGAGATGGAGGGGAAGAGAGGAGAGGAACAGAGGCAGAGAGAGAGGTTCAGAGATGGAGAGGGGAAGAGAGGAGAAGAACAGAGGCAGAGAGAGAGGTTCAGAGATGGAGAGGGGGAAGAGAGGAGAAGAACAGAGGCAGAGAGAGAGGTTCAGAGATGGAGGGGAAGAGAGGAGAGGAACAGAGGCAGAGAGAGAGATTCAGAGATGAAGGGGAAGAGAGAGGGGGAACAGAGGAAGAGAGAGAGATTCAGAGATGGAGGGGAAGAGAGGAGAGGAACAGAGACAGAGAGAGAGTTTCAGAGATGGAGAGGGGGAAGAGGGGGAAGAGAGGAGAGGAACAGAGGCAGAGAGAGAGGTTCAGAGATGGAGAGGGGGAAGAGAGGAGAGGAACAGAGGCAGAGAGAGAGGTCCAGAGATGGAGAGGGGGAACAGAGGAGAAGAACAGAGGCAGAGAGAGAGGTTCAGAGGTGGAGAGGGGAAGAGAGGAGAGGAACAGAGGCAGAGAGAGAGATTCAGAGATGGAGAGGGGAAGAGAGGAGAGGAACAGAGGCAGAGAGAGAGATTCAGAGATGGAGAGGGGAAGAGAGGAGAGGAACAGAGGCAGAGAGAGAGGTTCAGAGATGGAGGGGAAGAGAGGAGAGGAACAGAGGCAGAGAGAGAGGTTCAGAGATGGAGGGGAAGAGAGGAGAGGAACAGAGGCAGAGAGAGATTCAGAGATGGAGAGGGGAAGAGAGGAGAGGAACAGAGGCAGAGAGAGAGGTTCAGAGATGGAGAGGGGAAGAGAGGAGAGGAACAGAGGCAGAGAGAGAGGTTCAGAGATGGAGAGGGGGAAGAGAGGAGAGGAACAGAGGCAGAGAGAGAGGTCCAGAGATGGAGAGGGGAAGAGAGGAGAGGAACAGTGGCAGAGAGAGAGGTTCAGAGGTGGAGAGGGGAAGAGAGGAGAGGAACAGAGGCAGAGAGAGAGGTTCAGAGATGGAGAGGGGGAAGAGAGGAGAGGAACAGAGGCAGAGAGAGAGGTCCAGAGATGGAGAGGGGAAGAGAGGAGAGGAACAGTGGCAGAGAGAGAGGTTCAGAGGTGGAGAGGGGAAGAGAGGAGAGGAACAGAGGCAGAGAGAGAGATTCAGAGATGGAGAGGGGAAGAGAGGAGAGGAACAGAGGCAGAGAGAGAGATTCAGAGATGGAGAGGGGAAGAGAGGAGAGGAACAGAGGCAGAGAGAGAGGTTCAGAGATGGAGGGGAAGAGAGGAGAGGAACAGAGGCAGAGAGAGAGGTTCAGAGATGGAGGGGAAGAGAGGAGAGGAACAGAGGCAGAGAGAGAGATTCAGAGATGGAGAGGGGAAGAGAGGAGAGGAACAGAGGCAGAGAGAGAGGTTCAGAGATGGAGAGGGGAAGAGAGGAGAGGAACAGAGGCAGAGAGAGAGGTTCAGAGATGGAGAGGGGAAGAGAGGAGAAGAACAGAGGCAGAGAGAGAGATTCAGAGATGGAGAGGGGAAGAGAGGAGAGGAACAGAGGCAGAGAGAGAGATTCAGAGATGGAGAGGGGGAAGAGAAAGGGAGAGGAAGTGAGAGAGTCAGAATAATCCCATGTCAAGACGTACAGCAGCTCTCAATGTAAACAAATGTCCGACATGTCTACATCAATGCAGAAGGAATGTGTGTTGAGAGATACAGCTAGCTACTGATTGAGCCCCCACTTAGTGTTCAAAATCAACATTAATCTCTTGTCTCATACTAAACTCCAGTGACATGAGCAGCTCCATAGACATATTTAGAAAGTTTAGGTTATCTAGTAAAGGAAGATTTTAAAGGCATAGTTCACCCAAATCACAAAATGATGAATTGGTTTCTTTACCCTGTAAGCAGCCTATGGCCAAATTAAGACAGCAGTCCGTGATTTGGTTAGTTCACCTTGTCAATAGTCTTCTTACAGGGTAAGGAAACCAATGTCATTTTGAACATTTGGGTGTACTACCCCTTTAAAGAGCGGCTCCAGAGGCTGTCGTTATTGACCCCCAGGAAAACACCCCAGAGCGGGATGTCAATAATGGACCTAACTACCATGGTTAGGTCAACAAGACAGCGTTGACCCGTCGGCACGAATCCATACTTAGCCATTACAGTCTCATTAACCCAACTCCGGCAATTAGAACGCTGTTTAAAGAACCTGAAGATAGAAGATACACTGCAGGCTATATGTAGGCTATAAATGTCACATGATACACACACAGAACATGGGCTTGGTCACAGTATACAAAACATTCAGAACACTTTCCTAATATTCAGTTGCACCCCCCCTTTGCCACCAGGCCATGGACTCCACAGGGTGCAGAAACCATTCCACAGTGATGCTGGCCCATGTTCACTCCAATGCTTCCCACAATTGTGTCAAGTTGGCTGGATGTCCTTTGGGTGGTGAACCATTCTTGATACACACGGGAAACTGTTGAGTGTGAAAACCCCAGCAACATTGCAGTTCTTGTCACAAACCGGTGCGCCTGGCACCTACTACCATACCCCGTTCAAAGGCACATCAATATTTTGTCTTGCCCATTCACCCTCTGAATGGCACACATACACAATCTATGTCTCATCAATATGGGACATAAATAAGGGATCTTGGGTTTCACCTGGATTCACCAAGTCAAAGAGCACATTTTCCTAATGGTTTGTACACTCAGTGTATATCGTTCACTCATATGACTCTGACTGGTTGGATTTGAGTTTGTGTTCATATACGTTCATTCATTTACGTGCTCATGTTCAAACCAGAAACCTGGCCCACAATGTATATACATTTAACACATGGAATGGACTGTTATCCACTGGCTCCCTGTGAACGGGCAGGTTAAAGGTCACATACCTCTGACACTCTGAGGGGTGCAGCACCAGGTCCTGGTTGTTGTTAGCGCTGACCATCAACTCATGTTCTGTTGAGTTGAACACGTCCAGCAGCAGGTGGCACTGACGGGTTCTGGGGAGAAAGATAGAACCGGGTTAGAACCACACACACACACACACACACACACACACACACACACACACACACACAAATGATGGGTACTGGGGGGAGAGATCGATGTTTTGAACTTGAAGTAATACAACATCCAAGCGTGTAACTTTGAACGAGTGTCATGCCTACACTCTTCAAATTGGAAAGAGAAACAGAACACAAACACACAAGCCAGTACAGTAGCTACTGTACACAGACACCGAACACTAGAATACACTGTTAAATTAATATTAAGTTGATTCATAATTTACTGATATACCGAAGATTAAAAATGTAAAGGTTAGTTCAGTGTTCACTTAGCAACTCCGAGGATATCAGTCAGTCTCCTGGCTGGACACTTGTTGAAAAGGTTCACTTTTAAAACATTTCTACGCCGCCTACAGAGTCTGCGATGTGAATGTTGCAACATTATACACTTCGCCCAGATGACTTTCTGATAGTTTTCGCTATTAAGCTACTGGTGTGGTGAGCGTTTTAACAGCCCTGTTCTACAGTATGTCGCTCTCTCCTGATTGGCTAAGCTGCTGTGTCGGTGCTTCCTGATTGATGGTCCAGCTAAACTGTGGGGAGGATAAATCAGTTGTCTCCCCCCCTCTCTCTCTTTTGGTACAACCATCCACCGGGTTAATCATGTCCTCCAGCAGAGACAAAGAGACAGTTGGAGATGCATGGACGCTCCTGCTAGAAATATGGTATTTAATTACTCTGACACTTTATTAGGGGGCCAGGACAAACTCTGATGAAATCTGCATAAACTCTGGGATTTAAGAGGAGGACAGAAGTAGAGTGGAAGGGCTGAGGACATGGTGTCTCTCTCTCTAAGAGGAGGGAGGGAGGGAAGCAGTTAAAAGGGGACGGCCGAGGGTAAAGCGGGCCTTTGCAGGTTTGTGGTCTGGAAAGTAGGTGAGCCAACAGTCTGCCTACAGTACATGGGTGATAGATTTTTGAGATCAGTTGCGTTTTGAGTAACTCCGGCTGCACAATGGACTACAGCACATACACTGAGTGTACAAACATGCTCCTTCCATGACAGACTGACCAGGTGAGTCCAGGTGAAAGATAAGGATCCCTTATTGATGTCTCCTGTTAAATCCACTTCAGGAGAAGACCAGTTAAAAAAAACATTTAAGTGCCTTTGAAAGGGGTATGCTATTTGGTAACAGGCACACCAGTTTGAGTGGGTCAAGAACTGCAACGCTGCTGTTTTTTAACGCTCAACAGTTTCCTGTGTGTATCAAGAATAGTCCACTGCCCAAAGGACATCCAGCCAACTTGACACAACTGTGGGAAGCATTGGAGTCAACATGGGCCAGCTTCTCCGTGGAATGCTTGCAACACCTTGTAGACTCCATGCCCCAAAGAATTGCAGTTGTTCTGAGGGCAAGACGGGGGAATACAACTCAATATTAGGAAGGTGTTCTTAATGTTTTGTACACTAAGTGTACACTAATCTAATTTCAGAGAAAATAGAGGACCATTCTTAAAACTATTTATTTTTCCAATGAATGATGCCTTTTACCTGTGTGTGGAAAGATAATAAAAAGAGAATGGCAGAGACAGGCTGGACTGGGGGGAGAAACAGACAGACAGGCTGGAGAGGAGAAAAGAGAGGGACAGGCTGGACTGGGGGGGAGAAACAGACAGACAGGCTGGAGAGGAGAAACAGACAGAGACAGGCTGGAGAGGAGAAACAGACAAAGACAGGCAGGAGAGGAGAAACAGACAGAGAAAGACAGGCTGGAGAGAAGAACCAGACAGAGAAAGAAAGGTTGGAGAGGAGAAACAGACAGAGAGAGACAGGCTGGAGAGGAGAAACAGATCGAGACAGGCTGGAGAGGAGAAACAGACAGAGAAAGACAGACTGGAGAGGAGAAACAGACAGAGACAGGCTGGAGAGGAGAAAGACAGACAGAGACAGGCTGGAGAGGAGTAACAGACAGAGACACGCTGGAGAGGAGAAAGACAGACAGAGACAGGCTGGAGAGGAGAAACAGACAGAGAAAGACAGGCTGGAGAGGAGAAACAGATCGAGACAGGCTGGATAGGGGAAACAGACAGAGCGAGACAGGCTGTAGAAAAGAAACAGACAGAGAACGACAGGCTGGAGAGGAGAAAGACAGACAGAGAGAGGCAGGCTGGAGAGGAGAAACAGACACAGAGAGACAGGCTGGATAGGGTCAACAGACAGAGAGAGACAGGCTGGATAGGAGAAAGACAGACAGAGACAGGCTGGAGAGGAGAAAGACAGACAGAGACACGCTGGAGAGGAGTAACAGACAGAGACACGCTGGAGAGGAGAAACAGACAGAGAGAGACAGGCTGGAAAGGAGAAACAGATCGAGACAATCTGGAGAGAAGAAACGGACAGAGACAGGCTGGAGTGGAGAAACTGATCGAGACAGGCTGGAGAGGAGAAACAGATCGAGACAGGCTGGACAGGAGAAACTGACAGAGAGGACAGGAGAAACAGACAGAAATACAGGCTGGAGAGGAGAAAAAGACAGAGAGAGACAGGCTGGAGAGGAGAAACAGACAGAGAAAGACAGGCTGGAGAGGAGAAACAGACAGAGAGACAGACAGGCTGGAGAGGAGAAACAGACAGAGAGACAGACAGGCTGGAGAGGAGAAACAGACAGAGAGAGACAGGCTGGAGAGGAGAAACAGACAGAGAGAGACAGGCTGGAAAGGAGAAACAGATCGAGACAGGCTGGAGAGGAGAAATAGACAGAGAGAGACAGGCTGGAGAGGAGAAACAGACAGACAGAGAGACAGGCTGGAGAGGAGAAACAGACAGAGAACGACAGGCTGGAGAGGAGAAACAGACAGAGAGAGACAGGCTGGAAAGGAGAAACAGATCGAGACAGGCTGGAGAGGAGAAACAGATCGAGACATTCTGGAGAGGAGAAACAGAGAGAGACAGGCTGGAGAGGAGAAACAGACAGAGAGAGACCGGCTGGAGAGGAGAAACAGACAGAGAGAGACAGGCTGGATAGGAGAAACAGACAGAGAAAGACAGGCTGGAGAGGAGAAACTGATCGAGACAGGCTGGAGAGGAGAAACAGACAGAAAGACAGGCTGGAGAGGAGAAACAGATCGAGACAGGCTGGAGAGGAGAAACAGACAGAGGGAGACATGCTGGAGAGGAGAAACAGACAGAGAGAGACAGGCTGGATAGGAGAAACAGACAGAGAAAGACAGGCTGGAGAGGAGAAACAGACAGAGAGACAGACAGGCTGGAAAGGAGAAACAGATCGAGACAGGCTGGAGAGGAGAAACGCACAGAGACAGGCTGGAGAGGAGAAACAGACAGACAGAGAGACAGGCTGGAGAGGAGAAACAGACAGAGAACGACAGGCTGGAGAGGAGAAACAGACAGAGAGAGACAGGCTGGAGAGGAGAAACAGATCGAGACAGGCTGGAGAGGAGAAACAGATCGAGACATTCTGGAGAGGAGAAACGGACAGAGACAGGCTGGAGAGGAGAAACGGACAGAGACAGGCTGGAGAGGAGAAACAGACTGAGAGAGACAGGCTGGAGAGGAGAAACAGACAGAGACAGGCTGGAGAGGAAAAACAGACAGAGACAGGCTGGAGAGGAGAAACAGACAGAGAGAGACAGGCTGGAAAGGAGAAACAGACAGAGACAGGCTGGAGAGGAGTAACAGACAGAGACACACTGGAGAGGAGAAAGACAGACAGAGACAGGCTGGAGAGGAGAAACAGACAGAGAAAGACAGGCTGGAGAGGAGAAACAGATCGAGACAGGCTGGATAGGGGAAACAGACAGAGCGAGACAGGCTGTAGAAAAGAAACAGACAGAGAACGACAGGCTGGAGAGGAGAAAGACAGACAGAGAGAGGCAGGCTGGAGAGGAGAAACAGACACAGAGAGACAGGCTGGATAGGGTCAACAGACAGAGAGAGACAGGCTGGATAGGAGAAACAGACAGAGAGACAGGCTGGAGAGGAGAAAGACAGACAGAGACAGGCTGGAGAGGAGAAAGAGACAGAGACACGCTGGAGAGGAGTAACAGACAGAGACACGCTGGAGAGGAGAAACAGACAGAGAGAGACAGGCTGGAAAGGAGAAACAGATCGAGACAATCTGGAGAGAAGAAACGGACAGAGACAGGCTGGAGAGGAGAAACAGATCGAGACAATCTGGAGAGGAGAAACGGACAGAGACAGGCTGGAGTGGAGAAACTGATCGAGACAGGCTGGAGAGGAGAAACAGATCGAGACAGGCTGGACAGGAGAAACTGACAGAGAGGACAGGAGAAACAGACAGAAATACAGGCTGGAGAGGAGAAAAAGATCGAGACAGGCTGGAGAGGAGAAATAGACAGAGAGAGACAGGCTGGAGAGGAGAAACAGACAGAGAAAGACATGCTGGAGAGGAGAAACAGACAGAGAGACAGACAGGCTGGAGAGGAGAAACAGACAGAGAGAGACAGGCTGGAGAGGAGAAACAGACAGAGAGAGACAGGCTGGAAAGGAGAAACAGATCGAGACAGGCTGGAGAGGAGAAATAGACAGAGAGAGACAGGCTGGAGAGGAGAAACAGACAGACAGAGAGACAGGCTGGAGAGGAGAAACAGACAGACAGAGAGACAGGCTGGAGAGGAGAAACAGACAGAGAACGACAGGCTGGAGAGGAGAAACAGACAGAGAGAGACAGGCTGGAGAGGAGAAACAGACAGAGAGAGACAGGCTGGATAGGAGAAACAGACAGAGAAAGACAGGCTGGAGAGGAGAAACTGATCGAGACAGGCTGGAGAGGAGAAACAGACAGAAAGACAGGCTGGAGAGGAGAAACAGATCGAGACAGGCTGGAGAGGAGAAACAGACAGAGAGAGACATGCTGGAGAGGAGAAACAGACAGAGAAAGACAGGCTGGAGAGGAGAAACAGACAGAACGACAGGCTGGAGAGGAGAAACAGACAGAGAGAGACAGGCTGGAGAGGAGAAACAGATCGAGACAGGCTGGAGAGGAGAAACAGATCGAGACATTCTGGAGAGGAGAAACGGACAGAGACAGGCTGGAGAGGAGAAACGGACAGAGACAGGCTGGAGAGGAGAAACAGACAGAGAAAGACAGGCTGGAGAGAAGAACCAGACAGAGAAAGAAAGGTTGGAGAGGAGAAACAGACAGAGAGAGACAGGCTGGAGAGGAGAAACAGATCGAGACAGGCTGGAGAGGAGAAACAGATCGAGACAGGCTGGAGAGGAGAAACAGACAGAGAAAGACAGACTGGAGAGGAGAAACAGACAGAGACAGGCTGGAGAGGAGAAAGACAGACAGAGACAGGCTGGAGAGGAGTAACAGACAGAGACACGCTGGAGAGGAGAAAGACAGACAGAGACAGGCTGGAGAGGAGAAACAGACAGAGAAAGACAGGCTGGAGAGGAGAAACAGATCGAGACAGGCTGGATAGGGGAAACAGACAGAGCGAGACAGGCTGTAGAAAAGAAACAGACAGAGAACGACAGGCTGGAGAGGAGAAAGACAGACAGAGAGAGGCAGGCTGGAGAGGAGAAACAGACACAGAGAGACAGGCTGGATAGGGTCAACAGACAGAGAGAGACAGGCTGGATAGGAGAAACAGACAGAGAGACAGGCTGGAGAGGAGAAAGACAGACAGAGACAGGCTGGAGAGGAGAAAGAGACAGAGACACGCTGGAGAGGAGTAACAGACAGAGACACGCTGGAGAGGAGAAACAGACAGAGAGAGACAGGCTGGAAAGGAGAAACAGATCGAGACAATCTGGAGAGAAGAAACGGACAGAGACAGGCTGGAGAGGAGAAACAGATCGAGACAATCTGGAGAGGAGAAACGGACAGAGACAGGCTGGAGTGGAGAAACTGATCGAGACAGGCTGGAGAGGAGAAACAGATCGAGACAGGCTGGACAGGAGAAACTGACAGAGAGGACAGGAGAAACAGACAGAAATACAGGCTGGAGAGGAGAAAAAGATCGAGACAGGCTGGAGAGGAGAAATAGACAGAGAGAGACAGGCTGGAGAGGAGAAACAGACAGAGAAAGACATGCTGGAGAGGAGAAACAGACAGAGAGAGACAGGCTGGAAAGGAGAAACAGATCGAGACAGGCTGGAGAGGAGAAATAGACAGAGAGAGACAGGCTGGAGAGGAGAAACAGACAGACAGAGAGACAGGCTGGAGAGGAGAAACAGACAGACAGAGAGACAGGCTGGAGAGGAGAAACAGACAGAGAACGACAGGCTGGAGAGGAGAAACAGACAGAGAGAGACAGGCTGGAGAGGAGAAACAGACAGAGAGAGACAGGCTGGATAGGAGAAACAGACAGAGAAAGACAGGCTGGAGAGGAGAAACTGATCGAGACAGGCTGGAGAGGAGAAACAGACAGAAAGACAGGCTGGAGAGGAGAAACAGATCGAGACAGGCTGGAGAGGAGAAACAGACAGAGAGAGACATGCTGGAGAGGAGAAACAGACAGAGAAAGACAGGCTGGAGAGGAGAAACAGACAGAACGACAGGCTGGAGAGGAGAAACAGACAGAGAGAGACAGGCTGGAGAGGAGAAACAGATCGAGACAGGCTGGAGAGGAGAAACAGATCGAGACATTCTGGAGAGGAGAAACGGACAGAGACAGGCTGGAGAGGAGAAACGGACAGAGACAGGCTGGAGAGGAGAAACAGACTGAGAGAGACAGGCTGGAGAGGAGAAACAGACAGAGACAGGCTGGAGAGGAGAAACAGACAGAGACAGGCTGGAGAGGAGAAACAGACAGAGAGAGACAGGCTGGAAAGGAGAAACAGACAGAGACAGGCTGGAGAGGAGTAACAGACAGAGACACACTGGAGAGGAGAAAGACAGACAGAGACAGGCTGGAGAGGAGAAACAGATCGAGACAGGCTGGATAGGGGAAACAGACAGAGCGAGACAGGCTGTAGAAAAGAAACAGACAGAGAACGACAGGCTGGAGAGGAGAAAGACAGACAGAGAGAGGCAGGCTGGAGAGGAGAAACAGACACAGAGAGACAGGCTGGATAGGGTCAACAGACAGAGAGAGACAGGCTGGATAGGAGAAACAGACAGAGAGACAGGCTGGAGAGGAGAAAGACAGACAGAGACAGGCTGGAGAGGAGAAAGAGACAGAGACACGCTGGAGAGGAGTAACAGACAGAGACACGCTGGAGAGGAGAAACAGACAGAGAGAGACAGGCTGGAAAGGAGAAACAGATCGAGACAATCTGGAGAGAAGAAACGGACAGAGACAGGCTGGAGAGGAGAAACAGATCGAGACAATCTGGAGAGGAGAAACGGACAGAGACAGGCTGGAGTGGAGAAACTGATCGAGACAGGCTGGAGAGGAGAAACAGATCGAGACAGGCTGGACAAGAGAAACTGACAGAGAGGACAGGAGAAACAGACAGAAATACAGGCTGGAGAGGAGAAAAGATCGAGACAGGCTGGAGAGGAGAAATAGACAGAGAGAGACAGGCTGGAGAGGAGAAACAGACAGAGAAAGACATGCTGGAGAGGAGAAACAGACAGAGAGAGACAGGCTGGAAAGGAGAAACAGATCGAGACAGGCTGGAGAGGAGAAATAGACAGAGAGAGACAGGC